>NC_060139.1:380059509-380361759 GCF_021461385.2 Schistocerca piceifrons
TACATATCACTATACTAGTGCCCACAATAATGAGTCTTGTAACAATCGTTTACTACAAGCAGATATTCTTCCCATGCTCAGACGCTCAGTCAGGAGGAAATATTAATGAGTGATACCACAAGGAAACAGCCTCATTCATAGATTTTTTATGGTGATTTCTATGTGTAGACCAAGAAGCAAATGTCTGACGGTATTTCATTTTTCTTGTTCATTTCTTATTTCTGAAGTCATGAACAGTTTATACGGGCTGCTCTGTCGTTTGATCTATTGTCGGCGGAAACTAGAAAAATTTACTACTCTTGAGTTGTTCATTGCTGGAAAGTGAAAATGATTCTGTCGATTACAAATCTCAATAAGTGAAAGTTAGTATTGTGACAGAAGAAGGAAGAGGTTTTGTGGATCGCATTGTGGCACTTAAAAATCTACGTCTATAGGAGTGTCGACCAGACTTTCATATAAAGGAGTCTTCCTATAACTGCAGCAGAAAATAAGCAAGGGGCCTAATTTTTGTGAAAACCTCTCCATGGGAAAGCATCGTCTTTGACAACTGCCGGCCGGTGTGGCCGAGCGGTTCTAGGCGCTACAGTCTGGAACAATGCGACCGCTACGGTCGCAGGTTCGAATCCTGCCTCGGCCATGGATGTATGTGATGTCCTTAGGTTAGTCAGGTTTAAGTAGTTCTAAGTTATAGGGGACTGATGACCTCAGAAATTAAGTCCCATAGTGCTGAGAGCTATTTGAAGCTTTAACAACTCTTCCTTCTTCTAAAATATGAATCAGGATTTTCCGAAAAAATATTGAAAAAATATAAAGTAAGTGCACGAAAAGTTTGTTTAGCCTAAAACGCGAAACGTGTCCTATGTGGATGAATGCAAAGAATGGTAACTTTAAAAAAAATCTAGAGAAATATAATTTTTCAGTGACTGGTTACTTTATACTGCAAACCTATAGCATAAAAATACCAGCCAACTTCATAAGTACAACTGCTCAAATTCTAACGGTAAAGTTCTCATCAGCTCTATATATTACAGCTGAAAAGACGTACAATTCATTGGAATGGATGTCTACTTAGGAATCAATTCATCATATAGACGTCGATATTTGCTTGGCAATTGAATAGTGTTGACTGCAATGTGCTCTCGTATTAATGTGTACAGTGTGGCCAGCGTTTATTTAGGCTGAGGAGGTGAGGACAGAAACTTGTGGAAAAATGACTGATAAAAAGGGTCGGTAACATCTGAGAGTTGGTGATGTAACACACAATTGAATTTTAGAAGGAAATTTACTGCCTTAAAAATAAGCTGATGAGCCAAAAAAAAAAAAAAAACTATGAACATTGCGCACAAGAAGACTGAAAGCCGCCGGATGGCAGCACAAAAGCATATATGCGAAGCAGAAACGAATGCGGAATCTTTCTAGCGACGATATGGGTCGGAAATTGAGAAATCCTCTGACATAAGCAACGTTGACAAAGGGCAGATTGGCAACGAGCATCTTGCGAACGGAGAAGATTGTGTGCTATTCGTGCGATAGTTTCGTGTTTCGTGAGGTTCTCAGAGCTGGCTCTGGGGGCGGGCTGAGGGATGGGGGTGGGGGTGGGGGGGAGTGGCTGAGGGGGTTGAGCGGAGGGGAGGGGGAGGGTGAACCGTGCGACCCCCCAGGGCGGCAGGTTTTTCACGTCGACGACAGTTTTGTACAAATGAAGAAGGTGAGAATAAGCTGAAACTACAAATCATTTATCAAATCTGTTGTATTACTGAAAACTGTCTACGGTGTTGTGAAACGTATGACAAGAAAGGCCTGGAGTGGGGTCATCTTGGCTACGTCTTTCAAAATAGCAAAGGCTGCTACTGGTAGTGTTGGCAACTTTATTTCTACCGGGCGGCTACGCAACACTTAAATGCAACAACATCAGCCTGAAAGCCCCTACGGAAGCAAAAAAGTTTATAGTAAAGAAATAAAGATAATTATCAACATAAGATGGCCTAACAATTCCTTACATACCTTTAGGAGCGTCGCTGTGAAAAGCTCTTTATAATAAGTAAAGAAAGAATAAATAAAATGTACATTGCCCGGCACGTGTCGTAGTCTTTTAAATTCAGTCGTTGTGATCACTGGGTCATCACGTTCGTCCGATCTGAACCAGATAAATCACATCCGGGACACATTGGGCGTCTGATGCGCACCCACAAACTTCCGGCTATCAATTTATGGGAATTGTTTGACCTGTGTGCAGACAGCTCATGCCACATGCCTCTCTAATCCTACTAACAAGGGAACCTCCCCATCGCACCCCCCTTAGATTTAGTTCCAAGTTCGCACAGTGGATAGGCTTTGAAAAACTGAACACAGATCAGTCGAGAAAAGAGGAAGAAATTGTGAGGAACTCTGAAAAAAAAGCAAAATATACAAACTGAGTAGCCCAAGCGCAAGATAGGCAACATAAAGGACGATGGCAGCTCAGGCGCGCCGTGGTCCCGCGATTAGCGTGAGCATCTACGGAACGAGAGGTCCTCGGTTCAAGTCTTCCCTTGAGTGAAAATTTTACTTTCTTTATTTTCGCAAGGTTATGAACTGTCCGTTCGTTCATTAACGTCTCTGTTCACTGTAATAAGTTTAGTGTCTGTGTTTTGCGACCGCACCGCAAAACCGTGCGATTAGTAGACGAAACGACGTGCCTCTCCAATGGGAACTAAAAAACATTTGATCGCAAGGTCATAGGTCAACCGATTCCTCCACATGAAAACACGTCTGATATATTCTATACGACACTAGTGACGGCATGTCCGTCACATGACAGGAATATGTTGTCAACCCACCTAACTTGTACATTTGGCGAATGGGTAAAAAGATTCTTCTACCTTGCCCGATTTAGTTTTTCTTGTGGATGCATACTACGGCGCACTTACATCGCATCGGACGGACGGACAGATAATAATTGTCTGAAAATAAAAAATTAAATTTTTCACTCGAGGGAAGACTTAAACCAAGAACCCTTCGTTCCGCAGCTGCCCACGCTAACCACGGGACCACGGTGCTACCGAGCTCTCATTGTCCTTGATGTTGCCTATCTTGTGCATGGACTACTCAGTTTGTATATTTTGCTTATTTTTTTCATAGTTCCACACAACTTCTTCCTGTTTTCTCGATTGATCTGTGTTGTTTTCCAAGGCCTATCCACTGTGCCAACTTACAACTAAATCTGAGGGGGGTGCGATGGGGAGGTTCCCTTGTAAGGACTACTAGAAAATCTCATACCATACAAAATCGCTGCCGCATTGCGATTCAGAGGTGCACCAACACTGATATAACTTAGAGTGCAACGGCAATGGATAGAAAAAGATATCCGTTCACGATTAGGATAGATACAGGAGCACATCTATACTGCCGCATTTTATACGACTGAAAAAAAAAACAGTGGGAACAGCAACAAAAGCATAATGTACACAACACTGAGTGACATTGGAGAGAACTACATTGTTCTTAACAACATTATGCTTTTGACCGGACAACGACCTTGCCGCGGTGGTAACGCCGTTTCCCGTTAGATCACCGGAGTTAAGCGCTGTCGGGATGGGCTAGCACTTGGATGGGTGACCATATGATGTGACGAGCGCTGTTGGCAAGCAGGCTGCGTTCAGCCCTTGTGAGGCAAACTTGATTGAGAAGTAGCGCCTCCGGTCTCGTAAACTGACATGGCCGGGAGAGAACCACATGCCCCTACGTATCCGCATCCAGTGATGCCTGTGAGCTGAGTATGAACCCGTGGCCGGTCGGTACCGTTAGGACTTCATTCGGTCGTCGCTGAGTGTGCGTTGAGCAAAAACAGCAAACATGACACGCGTTTGCCTCCACTGAACTATGTGTGGAGAAATTTTGGGAGCCTGTATCTGTTCGTTGAATGCTACGCTCGTTATCAGTCCGCGATTGTTCAGTAAAACGACTTTTTCATTCGCCATATCAGTTTTTTTAGAGGAATTTTCCTGTGTTACACCTGCACTACTTTCCACGAATGTGAACACAATAAAGGATATTATTTTCTATTACTATTATTATAAAGGACTTGCACAAGTTTTGTGCTATACATTTCTGTTAGCAGTAATGAACACTACTAACAAAGCAATATTAATTCACTTCACACACACACACACACACACACACACACACACACACACACACAACACAGCTCTATTAATGTTCATCAATTGCTTTCCCTAAGGTGTTTACAAAATATTGTGTATGTTTGTGAAATCTTATGGGACTTAACTGCTAAGGTCATCAGTCCCTAAGCTTACACACTCCTTAATCTAGATTATCCTAAGGACAAACACACACACCCATGCCCGAGGGAGGACTCGAACCTCCGCCGGGAGCGTACAAAATATTTTGATTTTCCGTTTTGTAATGAGTTGGTACATACACCCAATTTAAGAGCCCCAATGACGTGTTAACGAGGCCTAGCGTCGTCGGAAACATCGTTTTTTTCCTCATTACAAACAATATATTGCTTAATGTGTCATTTAATACACTCCTGGAAATTGAAATACGAACACCGTGAATTCATTGTCCCAGGAAGGGGAAACTTTATTGACACATTCCTGGGGTCAGATACATCACATGATCACACTGACAGAACCACAGGCACATAGACACAGGCAACAGAGCATGCACAATGTCGGCACTAGTACAGTGTATATCCACCTTTCGCAGCAATGCAGGCTGCTATTCTCCCATGGAGACGATCGTAGAGATACTGGATGTAGTCCTGTGGAACGGCTTGCCATGCCATTTCCACCTGGCGCCTCAGTTGGACCAGCGTTCGTGCTGGATGTGCAGACCGCGTGAGACGACGCTTCATCCAGTCCCAAACATGCTCAATGGGGGACAGATCCGGAGATCTTGCTGGCCAGGGTAGTTGACTTACACCTTCTAGAGCACGTTGGGTGGCACGGGATACATGCTGACGTGCATTGTCCTGTTGGAACAGCAAGTTCCCTTGCCGGTCTAGGAATGGTAGAACGATGGGTTCGATGACGGTTTGGATGTACCGTGCAATATTCAGTGTCCCCTCGACGATCACCAGTGGTGTACGGCCAGTGTAGGAGATCGCTCCCCACACCATGATGCCGGGTGTTGGCCCTGTGTGCCTCGGTCGTATGCAGTCCTGATTGTGGCGCTCACCTGCACGGCGCCAAACACGCATACGACCATCATTGGCACCAAGGCAGAAGCGACTCTCATCGCTGAAGACGACACGTCTCCATTCGTCCCTCCATTCACGCCTGTCGCGACACCACTGGAGGCGGGCTGCACGATGTTGGGGCGTGAGCGGAAGACGGCCTAACGGTGTGCGGGACCGTAGCCCAGCATCATGGAGACGGTTGCGAATGGTCCTCGCCGATACCCCAGGAGCAACAGTGTCCCTAATTTGCTGGGAAGTGGCGGTGCGGTCCCCTACAGCACTGCGTAGGATCCTACGGTCTTGGCGTGCATCCGTGCGTCGCTGCGGTCCGGTCCCAGGTCGACGGGCACGTGCACCTTCCTCCGACCACTGGCGACAACATCGATGTACTGTGGAGACCTCACGCCCCACGTGTTGAGCAATTCGGCGGTACGTCCACCCGGCCTCCCGCATGCCCACTATACGCCCTCGCTCAAAGTCCGTCAGCTGCACATACGGTTCACGTCCACGCTGTCGCGGCATGCTACCAGTGTTAAAGACTGCGATGGAGCTCCGTATGCCACGGCAAACTGGCTAACACTGACGGCGGCGGTGCACAAATGCTGCGCAGCTAGCGCCATTCGACGGCCAACACCGCGGTTCCTGGTGTGTCCGCTGTGCCGTGCGTGTGATCATTGCTTGTACAGCCCTCTCGCAGTGTCCGGAGCAAGTATGGTGGGTCTGACACACCGGTGTCAATGTGTTCTTTTTTCCATTTCCAGGAGTGTATGTCAGATCGATAGAAATTCCATAATTTCTCTGTTAACACATTCAGTTTGACTATACTTGCGACAGAACCAAAATGCAGGTTTCCAGCAGCCTCGCAGTAAGGTTGCTGTATCACGGAACACATTTTACAGTATGTTCTGAACTATAACGTAATGAGATATTTCGAACAGAGCGACCTCCTTCACATGAACCCGTGTGGCTTCAATAAATATCGGTGATGCGAATACCAACTTGCGCCCTGTTCACAAGACATCCTGAAACCCATGGATCAAGGAGTCAGATTAATGTAATGTTTCTTGGCGTCCGAAAAGCTTTTGACACAGTCCCACAACGACACTTATAAACGAAAATACAATCACATGGGGTATAAAACGAAATTTATGAATGGATCGATGATTACTTACTAGGAAGGATACATCATGTTATCCTGGATGTAAAGTAATCGAGAGATTTATAAGTAACTTGTGGCGTGTCCCAGCATCCCAACGCTGTGTGTTGGGATACTTATTGTTCATATTCTATATTAGTGGCTTGAAAGACGTTATTAACAGTAACCTCACACATTTTGCAGATGGTGTATTGTCTACAATGAAGTATTGTCTCGAAAAAGTTGCACAAATATTGTCATGTCTTGATAAGAGTTGAAAGTTCTGCAAAGAGTGGCAACTTGCTTTCAGCGTTCAGAAACGTAGAATTAAAAAGAAACGTAGTATCCTTAGACTACAATATCAGTGCGTTGTAAATGGTACCAGTCAATTCAAACATGTATTTGAATGCAAAAATTTGCGGGGCTGTGGAACGGAATCGTGATATAGTCTCAGTCATAGGGAAATCAGGTTGCAGACTGGTTCATTGGTAGAGTACTAGAAAAATGCCGCCATTCTACCCGAGAAATTGCTTACAAAATGATCACGTGGCCCAACCTAGAATATTGCACAAGTATGTGGAGCTCATACGAAATAATACTATCAGAGGTTATTTAACGTGTACAAAGAATGACAGCACCAATAGTCCAAAGTGTGTTTTTCCTATGGGAGAGAATCACAGAAAACGCTGAAAACCTGAACTGGCAGAAATTTGAAGAAATACTTAAGCTAATGCCCGAAAACCTCCATGGAAAGTTTCAAGAAACATAATAAAGTGAGGAACCTGGATACATACTACAACCTTTTACGTACCCTTCACGTAGGAACCGTGACGACAAGATCAGATTAACTACAGCGTGAGAGAAGTATACAGGAGGTCATTATTCCAGCGATCAATATGTGAAGGGAAACGGAAGAAACACGAGTACGTCGTAAAACTGACTGTACCCTCTGCCATGCAAATACACAGGGTGAACAGTAATAAAACCGACAAACTGGCAGGAAATGGAGGGTAAAGGTCCTATGAACATGTGTGCGGAAAGGGACGGTGTGTGCGCGACAACGATAAATCGCCCCGGGACATATAGTACAGAGCTGCATCGCAGCCACGTCACAACATATGTTCATAGTGGCTTCCATGAGATGGAATGCCACGCAGGATACACATAATCATACTTTGGCTTACACGATGTTGGCTGGCCCTTTGTCTGGAGCTTGTACTACGGTTCGCCTCAATATCCTGTAGATCTCAGTCCTTCAAATCTGGTGTACGCATGGTCTGCCGCCTCCCTTGCGCTATCGTCTGTCTGAAAGGACCCACAATCACTCAAACGTCCTAAAAGGACTTGAAATGTTGTGTGACGTGTTTGGTGTCTGTAAGGGTACTTGTTTTGCTATAGCCTTGCTGCCTTTCGACTGTTTCCATCTGCTTAATGATACACAAACACCATCTCGGCTTGTTCCCTACATTAATACCGGACCACTCTGCTGCATACAGTACGTTCCGACAGTCACACAGCCTGCAGCACCCAGTGAAGGCACGGCAGGTGATCAGAGGAGCTTTCATTCGTCAGTACCATCTCCGGACACATGTTCATAGGACCTTCTTTCCTCCATTTGCAGTCATGAATCCGTCCTTGCAGTTTGCAAGTTTTATTAATGTTCACAGTGTATAATTGTGGTACAGACATAGACTCGCGTGACAGTCGATCTCAGTTGCTTCTGCAAGGACTGCTGGCGCCGTGCGTTCTACTGTCACCGTCAATAATTATCTCCCATCTGAATATCACAACAGAGTGATATGACGTCTTCCTTGAGGTTGGGTATGCAACATAAAATGAATCGTTTAACAATATTTTAAAATTGAAACAAATTAGCACTCGGTCTCAATTACTTTTAGTCTTATTGCCAAGGTTTCAACACTTCTAAGAGTGCCTTCATCAGAATTAAACAATTAAAATGACATTTTTATATATTTTGTGACTAAAGCCCTTCTGGCCTGTTAATTATTTTTATGTGACATACTGCCTCTGTCTTTTGTTGTTAGTCAGTACTTACACTTTTTATATAAATATGTCTTTTCCTATAAATATGTGACTATGAAACAGGCCATTTTAATTGTTTAATTCTGATGAAGACACGCTTAGAAGTGTTGAAACCTGTTCAATAAGACTAAAAGTAATTGTGACCGAAAGCTCATTTGTTTCAATTTTAATTTAGAAACGCTCACTGAACCAAGTAGCCCTGTCCAAAACTTTGTAACAATATTTTGTTTGTCAGAAGAACCGAACTCTGTTTTCCATTGATGCAGGCCATCGTAGTGGGGAGTATTTATCTGAACTGATTTTCATCAAACTTTACAGAACCAAAACCAAAAATATCTGCCAAACACGAGAGAAAACTTACTATATGCGCACTTCCTGACACTATCGTGGACTGCATTAAGGTTTTCTGTGCGTCTTGTCACTACCTGAAACAAATGACTAACCCTCTGCCATCCGTAGCATTATCTTCACTGCAGCGTGTAACCCTTCTCTACCTGTACTACAACCACCTTTCCCCCTCCTACATCTTCTCACTGGTCGAGCGCGCTTCCGCAGTGCTGACCCACCTTGGAGGCCTGCACTGCTGCTGGTGTCAGGACAGGCGCCGGCGGTAACGGCGCTGACGTCGACGCCCGCAAGGCAGGCGTCGCGGCGCGCGTGGCAGGAGCTGGGGTAGGTACGTCCGGACCAGCACACCGCGTCCTCTGGGCCGGGCAGGGGGCACGCCTGCTCACACTGCGCGGAGCACAAGTCGCCCTCGCATTCATCTGAAACGTGGACAGAACAATAAGCAAGATTAGAGTCTGAGGTCCCGTCGACAGCGCGGTCATCAGATATAGAGCACGAGCTTGGTTTGACAAAGGGCAGGGAGGGAAATAGGCCATGACCTTTTCAAAGGAACCATCCAGGCACGAGCCTGGGGCGATTTAGGGAAATCATGGAGAACCTGAATCAGGATCGCCGGAGGGGGAATTGAATCGTCGTCTAAAGGTTAACAGTGACTGTGCTCCTAGTTTATAGTGAAGTGTTGCGTTCTCCATTCTACCACTGTTGTTGTTATTATAGTCTTCAGTCTAAAGACTGGTTTAATGCATCTCTGCCGGCCGGGGTGGCCGAGCGGTTCTAAGCGCTACAGTCTCCTGCCTCGGACATGGATGTGTGTGATGTCCTTAGGTTAGTTAGATTTAAGTAGTTCTAAGTTCTAGGGGACTGATGACCTCACACGTTAAGTCCCATAGTGCTCAGAGCCATTTGAACCATTTTTTTGAGCTGAATCAAAAGCTCCTTGTCTTACAACAGGCTCTAGATCACGTACGCTTAAACAACAGATAGAATTTGTTAAAGTAACAAAATGAAAAAATTTCTACCACAGCGAACAAAACAGTTAATACGGGAAATACACTACTGGCCATTAAAATTGCTACACCAAGAAGAAATGCAGATGATAAACGGATATTCATTGGACACATATATTATACTAGAACTGACATGTGGTTACATTTTCACGCAATTTCGGTGCATAAAAGCTGAGAAATCAGTACCCAGAACAACCATCTCTGGCCGTAATAACGGCCTTCATACGCCTGGGCATTGAGTCAAACAGAGCTTGGATTGCGTGTACAGGTACAGCTGCCCATACAGCTTCAACACGATACCACAGTTCATCAAGAGTAGTGACTGGCGTATTGTGACGAGCCAGTTGCTCGGCCACCATTGACCAGACGTTTTCAATTGGTGAGAGATCTGGAGAATGTGCTGGCCAGGGCAGCAGTCGAACATTTTCTGTATCCAGAAATGCCCATACGGGACCTGGAACATGCGGTCGTGCATTATCCTGCTGAAATGTACGGTTTCGGAGAAACTGAATGAAGGGTAGAGCCACGGGTCGTAACACATCTGAAATGTAACGTCCACTGTTCAAAGTGCCGGCAATTCGAACAAGAAGTGACCGAGACGTGTAACCAGTGGAACCCCATACCATCACGCCGGTTGATACGCCAGTATGGCGATGACGAATACTCGCTTCCAATGTGGTTCACCACGATGTTGCCAAACACGGATGCGACCATCGTGATGCTGTAAACAGAACCTGGATTCATCCGAAAAAATGACGTTTTGCCATTCGTGCACCGAGGTTAGTCCTTGAGTACACTATCGCAGGCTCCTGTCTGTGATGCAGTGCCAAGGGTAACCGCAGCCATGGGCTCCGAGTTGATAGTCCATGCTGCTGTAAATGTCTCGAACTGTTCGTGGAGATGGTTATTGTCTTGCAAACGTCTCCATCTTTTCACTAAGGGATCGAGACGTGGCTGCACGATCCGTTACAGCCACGCGGATGTGATGCCTGTCATCTCGACTGCTAGTGATACGAGGCCGTTGGGATCCAGAACGGCGTTCCATATTGTCTTCGTGAACCTACCGATTCCATATTCTGTTAGCAGTCATTGGATCTCGACCAACGCGAGTAGAAATGTCGTGATACGATAAACCGCAATCGCGATAGGCTACAATCCGACCTTTATCAAAGTCGGAAACGTGATGGTACGCATTTCTCCTCCTTACACGAGGCATCACAACAACTTTTCACCAGGCAACGCCGGTCAACTGCTGTTCGTGTATGAGAAATCGGTTGGAAACTTTCCTCATGTCAGCACGTTGTAGGTGTTGCAACGGGCGCCAACCTTGTGTGAATGCTCTGAAAAGCTAATTATTTGCATATTACAGCATCTTGCCCCTGTCGGTTAAATTTCGAGCCTTTAGCACGTGATCTTCGTAGTGTAGCAATTTTAATGGCAAGTAGTGTACTTAAACGTTACTAACCTAAGCACATCACATACATCCATGCCTCAGGCAGGATTCGAACCTGCGACCGTAGCAGGCGCGCGGCTTTGGACTGAAGTGCCTAGAACTACTCGGCCACAGCGGCCGGCCGTGTCTTCGTCCTTATATATGTCTGCAGCCGCCGTTCGCTCTTGTTACTTACGTCCCTCGGAGCACCACAGTTGCCTCGGCGCTTGATTTGGATAGCGCCATTTTGCCATGCACGTTATATCATAACCCAGCGGTACACAAACAGTTTACGAACTTAACCTAAATAGACAGTAAAATGAAAGACTTTTCTTCGAACACTTTTATTTTTAAAATGATGATAGATGTAAAAGACGAATGATATTTAGTGTGTGTGTATTGTTAGAATGAATGACGAATGAATTCGTGGTGCATCGCAAGTGCTACCCGCAACTCCTTCTCAGATAAGAAAGCAAACTATCTACAGTGAGTGCAGACACTGGTTACAAAACATGCATCCACTGCCATTACTCCTCTCCATTGTGGTAATTGATTGACCTGCACACTGCAACCCCATCTGAAATCAACCATGTTCGGATGTGAGCACTATACTTACTATTTGTCAATCCTTACTTCTGAACTGGCAGAAACTGGACCACTTCAGACTGTTAATGCTTTGCCTCGAACCACTCAATGATAATAATAATAATAATAATACTGTGTACAGCGCTATACTAGCCCTTATGTAATTACTGCTGCGTCGTGCTGTCAATTAATTCATTTACCTATTTTGGAGAGACTAATGAAGCAATTTCTGGACTACTGCAGTTACTATTTACAAGCTGAAGAAGACATTTTCCAGAGATATCTAGCATTTGTTATGTAACTCACTTTTATCATCAGCGATGTACTGGACAAAGCACAACATACGTGTGTAGTGGGTGGACTATGTGAGGAATCTGTAATTCCCACCGCATTAATGCTGCTAATTGAGAAAAAGTAATTATTGATAACTTATGTAAATAGTATTAGAGTCTTACAAAATTGTGATAATAGTAATGATATTCTGAAAATTATTTAGTTTCGTGTGTGAAACAGAATCGAATAGATTACATTTTACCCCTCAGAAAATTTCATTTCGCCTCTCAGCGACTAATTGTCCCCAAGGTTGAGAAACACTGTTCTAGATGCTCGTCATCAACTTTCGCATCAGTTCTGTGGTGTAATGGCCAGTTACATGTTCATTTCTTTCATAAACTGTAAGATAGCTGCCCTAGGAGAAGGATGCGGAGCTTGTCCCACCAACCAATGTGCTACGAGCCAATTAGAAGTTTTTCTCTCAGCGTCCTCCGCAAAAGGACCTTGAAGTGCGTGATTAGCAGAAGGATCCTTTGCCGCGCAGCAGTACTCCAGAAAAGTATGGACAAGCATAGAGTCAACAGTATCTTTGGTAAATTTAGTAGTATTCTGCCAATAAAACAATCTTTGGTTTGCCTACATCACAAAATTTTGTATACAATTTAAGTTCTTCGTTACTGTAATCCTTAGGTATTTAGTTAATTCTACAACTTATAAATTTGTATGATTTGTCTTTTACTGAAATGTAAAATTTTTTGTTGGTAATCAACGTAGAGGATGTGACACTTTTTATTGTTTGAAGTCAATTGCCATTTTTTTCATCGTGCAGATATAATGTCTGAATCATTTTGTAATTTATTTAGACTTGCTTATGACTTTATTAGAAGGTAAATCACATCACCTGCAAACAATGTCAGAAGGAAATCGTTTGTATAGATCAGAAAGAGCAGACGACCTGTAACGCTGCCTTGGAGGACAAAATATAATACTTTGGCTTGAATAGATAACTTCCCATCAATTAATACGAAAATGTGACATCTTTGAGGTATCGTATAACGTTGGAACATAGTATATGTTCGACAATCCTACTATAAATCGATGTTAATGATATGTGTCTATTATTCAGTAATTATTTCTATATAATGTGTAACTTACAGTCACCGTAGGAAGGCTTTAACAAATTTGTTTAAATAAAACGTGATTTGGGTACAAAAATATTTTACGAAGTGCTGTAAAATTACAGATTGAAACGAATGAGTTTCTTGGAGTTGCTGATGTATATGGTGCTAAGTTGGCTGTGATGAACTTAGTGTGCTAGAGTAACGTGGGGAATAGAACTACATTCTTCATTAAATGCAACAGTAGATGAATCACCCTGAGTTTCTGAAGAGAAATTTGAGGTATTTGGAGATGACATGGTGCCTGATCGACTACACTGTGGAAGGTGTGTGGCAGCAGATGGTGCCCCTCTGATGGACTTTGATCACCAACACATTATGAGCACCTGATTGACAGCATGTTAGTCCAACTTTGGAAGGCAAAATAGCAGCGATTCTGGTTGGCAAATTCCTTGATAGGCTTCCGGAGCTATATGGCGCAAGATGTCTCTGCACAGGTCACCCAGTTCCCGTATATTATGGGCCGAGAGTTTATGAGTGTGAAGTTGCCGCCCGATAGCTTCACATATGCGCTCAGTCGTGTCCAGATCAGGGGAATTTGGTGTCCAAGACATCATATTGAATCCACTATCATGCTGTCAGACCGCTGTAGCACGACTCTGGCATTCTGATACGGACAGTTATCCTACTGGAAAATATCATCTCTGTCAGGCAAGATATCAAGCAAGAAGGGATGCAGGTCGACTGCAGTTACGTTCATGTACTTTTCGGCTGTCATAGTTCTGTCGATTGCTACCATATGTTCCGCGGAAGCCCAGATGAATATCCCTCAGAGTACAATACCGTTCCCACCAACATATATCCATGGTTGACGGCATATACGGACACGACCACCGGCCTGGTGTAATAAAAAACATCATTAATTCTATCAGACGCACGTTTGAATTGATTCGCGTTTAAATGTCAGTGATCCCGTGGCTACTGCAGCCGTAATAGGTACTGTTAGGGGTCATAATGGGAACACGTTAGACGTGCCAGTCTGCTCTGCAGAGTGCGCAAGCCTTCGACCTGCACTTTCTTTGATGAGGCGTGGACGTCCGACACTTTCTCACCTATTTGTAGTTTCACCGTGCTTCAACCACTTTCTGTAGATGCTTACGAAAGTAGGGCAAGAACAACCTATTAGCCGTTTCCAAGATGCTCGTTCCCAGGCGCCGGGCCATCAAAGTCTGCTCTTTGGCAGTCATTCACGCCACTGAACTGCCCTATTCACTGCACATATTTTCGCTACAGTGATTCCTCATTCATCTTTGTTTCACTTATATATTTTCCTTACCACGTCACGTGCACACAAGGCCTCCAGTTCGTATTCTATCTAGAGGTGGACAGCGGTCTTAACATTTTGGCTCAACACTGTGTGTTGCTGTGAGCAAATGTATAGTTGCTCGTCAAAAAGGAAATAAGAAATTAATGTCATATTGCACTTCACTTCGTCAATTCTGTATCCCATACCAAATGAGGTACACTGACAGATTTTTTTCTTTTGTCTTTTATACGATATCTATCGTCTTCAGGGCACCACTCGCGCTAAGTAAGCAGGAAAATCCAAAGCTTTAATTTGACGCTAGATCCTCTCCATACCTTCCAAACTTCACTAGTGTTAACAAGTTCTCACTCCGATCTTTATTGCTGGCCGCTGTGGCCGAGCGGTTCTAGGCGCTTCAGTCCGGAACAGCGCTGCTGCTACGGGTCGCAAATTCGAATCCTGCCTCGGGCGTCGATGATGGATGTGTGTGATGTCCTTAGGTTAGTTAGGTTTAAGTAGTTCCAAGTATACGGGACTGATGACCTCAGATGTTAAGTCCCATAGTGCTTACCAATCTTTACTCTGCTGATATTTAGTCGTTCTGTAAGTGCCTGTGCGGTAACAAAGAAAATACAGGTCAACTACATTTACTTATGGTACATACTTTACAGGGCGAAACGAAGCGTGCCTCCTTATTCCGTAGAAATCAGTAACATCTATTATTTAATCCTGCTTTAAGTGTTTGAAAATGGAACAGAAGGTTAGCAGTTAGGATCGGGATTCGAATTTACTCATGCAAAGGGGTACGTCGCTTGATGAAACATGTTTTCGGCTCGCCTTCTCAGTTCCTGTAGCGCGTCTTATGTAAAGCGCCATCAATTCAAAGCTGCCACATACTAGGCCGCGCTGAAAAATAATGTCTAAGAAGTTTTCATGCGAAAACCCCTAAAACTTTTTAAATAAAACAAACTTTATTAACATTCTGCATCTCTATTCTTCATGTATACATATTTATTTCTCAACGTAGTCGCCCATAGTCAACCAACCTCCCAACGAGAGAGCAGTCTGTTGATACCATCATTGCAGAATGTCTGACTTAGCTGACGGAACCACATCCACACCTTTGCTAGCATCGCTTCATCACCATCAAAGTGCTCGAAGGTGTTCTTTAACTTATGGAAACAGATGAAAATCAGTTTCAATCCTAAGGGCCCGGGTTTGATGCCTGGCTGGGTCGGAGATTTCCTCCGCTCAGGGACTGGGTGTTGTGTTGTCCTAATCATCATCATTTCATCTTCACCGAAGCGTAAGCCGCCGAAGTGGCATCAGATCGAAAGACTTGCACCCGGCGAACGGTCTACCCGACGGGAGGCCCTAGTCACACGACATTTACATTATTTTAGATGAAAATCGGATGGTGCAGTCGGGACTATATGGAGGACGACCGATGGCAACGAACCCAAGGCGTTGGATTATTGCAGACGTAGCAGCGCTCGTGTGTGGTCTGGTATTGTCTTGCTGAATAAGAGGATGCTCCACGTTTGGACTAACTCTCATTTGGTGCTTTCAATTTTCTCGCAGTACCATGCAGAGTTAGTGATGATACCTTTAGTCGTGCATTCAAAATGTACCACACCTTGAGTATCGCAGTACGCTATGAGGATGACTTTGTGTGCTGATGGCATGGTCTTGAACTTTTTTGGCACCTGAGATCCTTTGTGGCGGATTTCCATTGATGCTACATTGTTTTCGGGCTCAAAATGCTGAACCAACCTTTCATATTCTATCAGCCTCTCCCTCAGAACGCAAAAGAAATGGTTCACAGATGTCCAATTTTTTCTGCTTCATGTCAAGAGTCGGCATTCGAGACACCCACCGTGCACACAATATTCGGGGCCGCAGTTCGGCAAGGATGACCTGTACCCGGTCTCGTGATATGCCACATTTACCTGAAAGATGTGTCTGTGTTATCCGACGATTTTCTCAGATGAGGTCACAACCTGATTCTGATGAGCCTCATCGAGTGCCGTACGTGGCCGTCCACTCCGACCACCCTCTTACACACGTTGAGATTAGCATCACCGTTTCCTTCATTAGGAAGGCGAACAACTCAACGTCTCACATCACTTATGTCGATACAGTCATAACCGTTCACTGCTTTAATTCTTCCGTGGATTTCATTTGGAGGCACGTATTATGCGGTTAGAAGCTCCATTACAGGACGCTGTTTCTCATGCGCTGGCATGGTGACTCTAGACGCAGCCCTGTTACACCCTACAATTCGGAGCCCTCTAGCGGCAAAGGGTTGCAGCTTCGGTCAGCGAAGTGAGAAAGTCGACCGAGTAACATACACTCATGCTCATAAATTAAGGATAATTGCAGAGTGTGGTGCCACACAAAGTGGCACTACACAAAACTGGCACTAATAGCATAGGCACATAGGGAACACACACGACACAGATCTGTAAGTCCACGGAATTGGTGATAAGTTGAGAAAACCGTCCCGAAATACATGTGCTACAAAACGCCACTGTTTCCTGCGCATGTACCCCGACATCAAAATGGGATATGATCACCATGCACACGTACACAGGCCGCACAACGGGTTGGCATACTCTGGATCAGGTGGTCGAGCAGGTTCTGGGGCACAGCCTCCCGTTCTTGCACCAGTGTCTATCGGAGCTCCTGAAGTATCCTAGGGGTTTGAAAACGTGCAGTGATACCTCGACAGAGAGCATCCCAGACGTGGTCGTTGGGGTTTAGGTCTGAAGAACAGGCAGGCCACTCCATTCGCCTGGTATCTTCAGTTTCAAGGTACACCTCCACGATGGCAGATCGGTGGGGCCGTGGGTTATCATATATCAGGCGGAAGGTGGGACCCACTCCACCTCTGAAAAGGCGGACATACTGGTGCAAAATGACGTCCCGATACACCTGACCTGTTACAGTTCCTCTGTCAAAGACATGCAGGGGTGTACTTGCACCAATCATAACCCCAGCCATCACCAAACCACGATCTCCATACAGGTCCCTTTCAAGGACATTAATGGGTTGGTATCTGGTTCCTGGTTCACACCAGATGAAAACTCGGCGAGAATCACTGTTCGGACTATACCTGAACTTGTCCGTGAACGTAACCTGGGATCACTGTTCCAGTGACCATGTACTGTGTTCTTGACACCAGGCTTTACGGCGTCTCCTGTGACCAGGGGTCAGTGGAATGCACCTTGCGGGTCTCCGGGCGAATAAACCATATCTGTTCAGTCGTCTGTGGACTGTGTGTCTGGAGACAAATGTTCCAGTGGCTGCGGTAAGGTCCCGAGCAAAGTTACGTGCAGTACTCCGTGGCCGTCTGCGGGCACTGATGGTGAGATATCGGTCTTCTTGTGGTGTTGTACACTGTGGACGTCCCGTACTGTAGCGCCTGGACACGTTTTCTGTCTGGTGGAATCGTTGCCATAATCTTGAGATCACACTTTGTGACACATGGAGGGTCCGTGCTACGTCCTGCTGGTTTGACCAGCCTCCAGTCGCCCTAGTATTGTACCCCTCATAACGTCACCAGTATGTGTTCTTTGAGCCATTTTCATCGCACAGTCACCATTATCACGTCTGAAAACGTCTGCACACTTACTTGCTGCAGCGTACTCTGACATGTATCAACACACCCCTGCGTATGTGGACTGCTGCCAGCGCCACAGTGCGACGACTGCAAGTCAAATGCACCGAGGTGATTTAAACCAGCAAACCGCCCATCAGAGCGTCGTTTCACCATGTATCAGCATTATCCTTAATTTATAAGCATGACTGTATATGGCTTGTAATACCTTAACCGATATTGAAAACAGAATAAAAAATTCGGAGGCATTACTTTTCAGCAGGTCCTGTTATTTCCGGTCTTTGCCTGAGTGACTTACGTTGCAGCAGTTGTAGTAAAATGGAAGTGGCCTAGAAAATAGTTACTAAATTGCCTGCTACGTCTCCTGTGTCTCTTACAGGAACGGTTGTTATTGACATTATTGCTTCGTGAATAGCCACACCCAAAAATTACCGTTTAACTCTCTGAGTTAACGTAATTTCTGACGGTAGAGCTGAGGAAATAACGTTTCTTCTTCCTCCTAAGTTTTCCACGTTAGTGTTAGGAGCTCCGCAGCTGTCAGAGTGCATTAAGCGGTAATCTGTGAGACCTACCCTGAGACGAAGTCTGCCGTGTCTGCTAAAATGGATCGTGTACGCGGAACAGGAAAACGGTCGGCGCGGAGGGGGGGGGGGGGGGGGGCGGGGGGGAGGCGCATAAAATAGAAACAGCAAATGAGAGACGAGAGCAACAAAGGAGTAGGTTCAGTGGCTTCCCGAAAGGCGGGAAACCACTCCAGACGGCACACATTTCCTCTTTTTTTCTCAGACCAGAGAAGTACTGACAGTAATTAGTTCTCTTTCTTCCCGTCTTTTGAAACAATGTAGGATTAGGACGCGAGGTCCTCCAGGGAGTGCAGACCAGGAACCTGCATTCTCAGCTACACCAGATAATTACGTGCTCGGAAGAAAACCTCGCGACGTTTCACATTATACGGAATATGTTATTATCTCATTAGAGGTACTTTTCTTTCAAAAATTGGTTGTATTCGAAGTAAGGACGAAGGTCAAAGTTTAATGTCTCGTAGACAATAAGGCCGCTGGAGACTTACAGGATGTATTAGATGTTGTATTAAGGTTCGTATTTCAAAATTCGAGGTGTATATCAAATTTGTACGCATTTTGTTTAGCGAAATTAATGCTAGCTTTCATCAGTGCTTAAAAAGGGTATGAAGTTACAATAATGTGCGTCTTGACTGTTTCTCTGGATATTGTTACAAGTTTTCGGAATATTGTATTTTCGATCGATAAAATTCTTGCACAGTGTAGGGTAGTGAGTTATTGTTCATATATCCGTATGGTAGCTATTGTTTTCGCGTCAGTCGAACAGTGAGTGGAGGTGAATAATGAGCGTTGAATGCTACAAGCTGCTCTTCCAATAATTGAGTAGACGTACGCGTCAGAACACGGTCATGTTTTGCTCATACTTTCCAGTTCACGTCTAATCACGCTGGTGATACTGCCTTTAGTTTTTCTGATCTGTCAGACTCACTAGAGAATAATGTCTCAGCGCAGTATTGTGCAAGACTGTGAATAAAACTGTGTTCATCACAAGTAATCATTTTCACTTAATAAATGGATAGAGGAGGCATTTAACTCTTGTTTTCAAAATTTTATTGATTTGATCCGTGAAATATGCAGGAATCGGTATTGTATTGAAGATATAGGAGTGCCATTTTGCAATTCAGCAGTATGAGAAACCCATTCCACCGAAGGCAGGCTAGTCTAGAGTTTGAACTAGACAATTTTTTGACAATTTCACTGGATCTTTTTATTTTTTATTTTTCAAAGCAAATGTGTGTTGCTAGTGGAAACGAGTTTTCCAAATCACTGAAATAGATAAAAAAAGATTGACTTTGCTCGGTTTACATCTCCAGCAAAAACTCCCATCCAAATTTGGCTACTCCGTGAAATTTAATATGTTTTGAGATGATTCTTTAACATCTTCTGTCGCGCGGGAACTGAACAGCGGCAGCAAAATGAATGGTGATTGTCCATTTGCTGCACCGTCAGTATACCCACTAAAGCGATAAAATTAGCTTTAGATTGAGAAGAGGGAGTTCCTGTCGCCCCAGGGAATGGAATAGCTCCGTGTGTCACGTGACTGCGCTATCCTTGGTCTCTTTACCGGGCGTCAGCTGATTGTCAACCACAAAATCGGCGCTTGCGGAACTTCATCTCTGGTATTGTACGAGCACTAGGCTTTCCCACCGCTACTGTGTCAGGGATGATTACCTCGATTCGCTCGAAAATGCTGCAACCAGAGTCCGCTGTCAAGGGTATCAACATGTCGACCACTGGGGTAGGCGTTGACTGTGACGATTACAACAACGTGTAGATGGGCGCAGTGCACCCTGCAGCTCAGTGCTGCACAACAGCCAGTGAGGAGCTGTACCTTCTCTCTATTCGGTACAATACTGCTCCGTACATGTAACTCTGATCATCGCACGCTAGAGGGCATACTGATTATCTTGAGCGTAGGGACAATTCAGTTATGCTCTCGCCGCATGAAAACAGATTGCCTGGAGTGATGAAGTGCTGTGCACTTCGATACATTATGATGACATAACCCCAGTATGTCGAAGACAGCAAGTGACTACCCATCCAGCTTGGTAACAGGCCACCGTTCTGGTTAGGGGCGGAGGAATTTACATATTTACTTACGTGGGGTGAAATGGTGCCAGATCAGATGCACCTGTTTGTCTGTCTACTCCACCAAAAAGGCGACATGCACCTTCAGAATAAAATACAGTACCTCATAGAATCAAAACAATAACACAGTAGCGTGAGGGACACGTCTTATGCATTCATAGTCTCTCGGGTTCTGTGGAAGGTGCACTCCCATCTGTAGCTGAGGTGGCGTTCGACTCCGCGGTAAGGAGGTTCGAACCCTGGTGATGAAAGAAATTTAAATTGCCAGTATTTGGCCGGCAAGGAGAGGATAGGTACTGGCGCAAGACTCCTCATCACTAGTCGTTGCACCAATGTCCTGGATTAGCTTCCAAAACCTTTCCGCAGTGTCTCACTGAGAGGGGGCATTTGACAATATTGATGATGATTAGTCCATTTGATCGAGACTTTAAGCTTGGCGGACCGCCCGGTGCTATTCGAGAGGAACAGGCTATGCGCCGGCACTGCGTTTCACTCTCTCCCTTATCATCACATAGCACAAACATAACGCTTCCATCACACCCACTTGCATTCCACAAATCTACATACAACACAACCGTAACATATCTAGGAGGACAGCGGCCATTGAGTGTGAAGGAAGAACTCGCTTTCCGAGAGGCTGCTGAACTCCACCATTGAGATTTCCCAGCCAACAATGCCACGCCTCTCATCTCTACTGGGGCTGTTTTAAAGCTAAGAAGTATAGAATCGGTATCCTCTGACTTATTGTTCAATCCTATTGCCAACATTTTGGCTATTGTTTCGTCTTTCAAGACGATGCACGAAAACACCGTTCTCAAATCGTGAATACCTTGCTGTAGGGGGTAGGAATCAACAGAACAGAATGGCCTGCGGCATCGGCTGTCATAAACTCGAACATATTTGGGAGCGGGTGGAGCTTACAGTGAATCATTAGAGGAACGTTCCTCACGTAATGGATTCTCTCACGCCGTCCGTCACCGAAGATAGCAATAACGTCATAAGGATTTTGTGGACAGCATGTGAAAGAGGATACAAACATCTTACAGTACAAGGTATTGACGCTATCCAGCAACCGATTTTGATATCACAGGTTTGCGGTTTAGAACAGACTGCGTTTATTTTGGTTACAGTACTGTTTCTATTTCACGACAGACTTTCTTTTATACTCTCCTTGAATCTAAAAGCACATACACGTTAACACATAAATAAATGGGCCTTAACATTTTTTGAGGAATTTATACTGCGGGTTCGCATTCAGATTCGGTGTTCAAAAGTCAATTTCCTTTACAGCGCAGTGGACTTTTTGCGGAGGCAGGATCCATTCGGTTGATATAATGGGTCTAGTGATCATATGACAAGTCTTCACCTTGTTTATTTTTGCTTGTGATTCGCAGTTAAATAACATAAAATATTTTGGAGGCATGTACTTTGACATTTGTTTTGACTATGTGTACCAAGACACGTATTTTTTAGCAGTACAGACATTTGCCGACCTAAAATATTCTTGTGCTCGCTGGATTTAGAAATCATAGATACTTTGTATTTCCAGCACAAACTTCCAAATTTTCAAGGCTACTCTGAGCCAACTCGTAAACTACCGTATAGAAGTGAATCCCACGTCTGTCAAAAAAGTAGATAATAATTTCTTTCCACCTTTCGCTTTTGGCAACTATAGATTTTATGTAAAATAAATAGAAAAAGTGGAAATTTAAGGAGATGGGACCTGGATAAACTGAAAGAACCAGAGGTTTTAGAGAGTTTCGGAGAGAGCATTAAGGAACGCTTGACAAGAACGGAGCAAAGAAATGTTACAGAAGAAGAATGGGTAGCTTTGAGAGATGAAATAGTGAAAGCAGCAGAGGATCAAGTAGGTGGAAAGACGAGGGCTAGTAGAAATCCTTGGGTAATAGAAGAGATACTGGATTTAATTGCGGGGTGGCCGAGCGGTCCTAGGCGCTACAGTCTGGAGCCGCGCGACCGCTACGGTCGCAGGTTCGAATCCTGCCTCGGGCATGGATGTGTGCGATGTCCTTAGGTTAGTTAGGTTTAAGTAGTTCTAAGTTCTAGGGAACTGATGACCTCAGAAGTTAAGTCCCATAGGGATCAGGCCCATTTGAACCATTTTTTGAATTTAATTGATGAAAGGAGAAAATATAAAAATGCAGTAAATGAAGCAGGTAAAAAGGAGTACAAACGTCTCAAAAATCTCAAAAATGAGATTGACAAGAAGTGCGAAATGGCTAAGCAGGGATTGCTAGAGGACAAATGTAAGGATGTAGAGGCACATATCACAAGGGGTAAGATAGATACTGCCTACAGGAAAATCAGAGAGACCTTTGGAGAAAAGAGAACCACTTGTATGAACATCAACAGCTCGGATGGAAAACCACTTGTAAGCAAAGATGCAAAGGTGAAAGGAGTATATAGAGGGTCTATACAAGGGCAATGTACTTGAGGGCAATGTTATGGAAATGGAAGAGGACGTAAGTGAAGATGAAATGGGAGATGTGATACTGCGTGAAGAATTAGACAGAGCACTGAAAGACCTAAGCCGAAACAAGGCCCAGAGAGTGGACAACATTCCATCAGAACTAATGATAGCCTTGGGAGTACCAGCTATAACAAAACTCTACCATCTGGTGAGCAAGATGTATGAGACAGGCGATATACCTTCAGACTTCAAGAAGAATATAATAATTCCAATACCAAAGAAAGCGGGTGCTGACAGTTATGAAAATTACCGAATTATCAGTTTAATAAGTCACGGCTGCAAAATACTAACACGAATTCTTTACAGACGAATGGAAAATCTGGTAGAAGCCGACCTCGGGGAAGATCAGTTTGGATTACATAGAAATGTTGGAACACGTGAGGCAATACTGACCCTACGACTTCTCTTAGAAGAAAGATTAAGGAAAGGCAAACCTACGTTTCTAGCATTTGTAGACTTAGAGAAAGCTTTTGACAATGTTCATTGGAATACTCTCTTTCAAATTCTGAAGGTGGTTGGGGTCAAATACAGAGAGCGAAAGGATATTTACAATTTGTACAGAAACCAGGTGGCAGTTATAAGAGTCGAGAGGCATGAGAGGAAAGCAGTGGTTGGGAAGGGAGTGAGACAGGGTTGGAGCGTATCCTCGATGTTATTCAATCTGTATATTGAGCAAGCAGTAAAGGAAACAAAAGAAAAAATTTGGAGTAGGAATTAAAATCCATGGAGAAGAAATTAAAACTCTGAGGTTTGCCGATGACATTATAATTTTGTCAGAGACAAAAGCAGTTGAACGGAATGGACGGTGTTTTGAAAGGAGGATATAAGATGAACATCAACAAAAGGAAAACGAGGATAATGGAATGTAGTCGAATTAAATCAGGTGATGCTGAGGGAATTAGATTACGAAATGACTCATTTAAAGTGAGCAAAATAACTGATTTACTTTTGAATGCATTGTGGGAACAGCAGTGATCAATGTCTTTTAAATAATTACTATTAAAAACAGTCTTGACCACAATTTATTTAATAAGGTGACCGGTTTCGACCACTACTGTGGTCATCTTCAGACCATTGAGTAGGAACCTCTTTGTTGGAGGTTCCTACTCAATGGTCTGAAGATGACCACAGTAGTGGTCGAAACCGGTCACCTTATTAAATAAATTGTGGTCAAGACTGTTTTTAATAGTAATTAAAATAACTGATGATGGTCGCAGTAGAGAGTATATAAAATGTAGACTGGCAATGGTAAGAAAAGCTTATCTGAAGAAGAGAAATTTGCTAACGTCGAATATAGGTATAAATGTCACGAAGTCTTTTCTGAAAATATTTGTGTGGAAGTGAAACATGGTCGATAAATACACTCCTGGAAATGGAAAAAAGAACACATTGACACCGGTGTGTCAGACCCACCATACTTGCTCCGGACACTGCGAGAGGGCTGTACAAGCAATGATCACACGCACGGCAAAGCGGACACACCAGGAACCGCGGTGTTGGCCGTCGAATGGCGCTAGCTGCGCAGCATTTGTGCACCGCCGCCGTCAGTGTCAGCCAGTTTGCCGTGGCATACGGAGCTCCATCGCAGTCTTTAACACTGGTAGCATGCCGCGACAGCGTGGACGTGAACCGTATGTGCAGTTGACGGACTTTGAGCGAGGGCGTATAGTGGGCATGCGGGAGGCCGGGTGGACGTACCGCCGAATTGCTCAACACGTGGGGCGTGAGGTCTCCACAGTACATCGATGTTGTCGCCAGTGGGCGGCGGAAGGTGCACGTGCCCGTCGACCTGAGACCGGACCGCAGCGACGCACGGATGCACGCCAAGAACGTAGGATCCTACGCAGTGCCGTAGGGGACCGCACCGCCACTTCCCAGCAAATTAGGGACACTGTTGCTCCTGGGGTATCGGCGAGGACCATTCGCAACCGTCTCCATGAAGCTGGGCTACGGTCCCGCACACCGTTAGGCCGTCTTCCGCTCACGCCCCAACACCGTGCAGCCCGCCTCCAGTGGTGTCGCGACAGGCGTGAATGGAGGGACGAATGGAGACGTGTCGTCTTCAGCGATGAGAGTCGCTTCTGCCTTGGTGCCAATGATGGTCGTATGCGTGTTTGGTGCCGTGCAGGTGAGCGCCACAATCAGGACTGCGTACGACCGAGGCACACAGGGCCAACACCCGGCATCATGGTGTGGGGAGCGATCTCCTACACTGGCCGTACACCACTGGTGATCGTCGAGGGGACACTGAATAGTGCACGGTACATCCAAACCGTCATCGAACCCATCGTTCTACCATTCCTAGACCGGCAAGGGAACTTGCTGTTCCAACAGGACAATGCATGTCCGCATGTATCCCGTGCCGCCCAACGTGCTCTAGAAGGTGTAAGTCAACTACCCTGGCCAGCAAGATCTCCGGATCTGTCCCCCATTGAGCATGTTTGGGACTGGATGAAGCGTCGTCTCACGCGGTCTGCACGTCCAGCACGAACGCTGGTCCAACTGAGGCGCCAGGTGGAAATGGCATGGCAAGCCGTTCCACAGGACTACATCCAGCATCTCTACGATCGTCTCCATGGGAGAATAGCAGCCTGCATTGCTGCGAAAGGTGGATATACACTGTACTAGTGCCGACATTGTGCATGCTCTGTTGCCTGTGTCTATGTGCCTGTGGTTCTGTCAGTGTGATCATGTGATGTATCTGACCCCAGGAATGTGTCAATAAAGTTTCCCCTTCCTGGGACAATGAATTCACGGTGTTCTTATTTCAATTTTCAGGAGTGTAGTTTAGAAGAGAAGAGAATAGAAACTTTCGAAATGTGGTGCTACAGAAAAATGCTGAAGATTAGATGGGTAGATCACGTACCTAATGAGGAGGTACTGAATAGAATTGGGGAGAAGAGGAATTTGTGGCAGAATTTGACTGGCGGAAGGGATCGGTTGGTAGGACATATTCTGAGGAATCCAGGGATAACCAATTTAGTATTGGAGGGCAGTGTGGAGGGTAAAAATCGTAGAGGGGGACCAAGAGATGAATACAGTAAGCAGATTCAGAAGGGTGTAGGTTGCAGTGGTTACTGGGAGATGAAGAAGCTTGCACAGTATAGAGTAGCATGGAGAGCTGCATTGAAGACCACAACAACAACAACAACTAGAACGTTTCCAGGTGGAACCCAAAAGGTACTGTTAGGATTGCTTTTATCCCGAAATTAACTGTGAATTTTGCACAGCTGGACTATTAGTCACTGTTGTGAAGGACTTGAACGTCTTCTGCGTGAAAGCTGGCTGAACAGTACTAGCTTTGCTTAAATTCACTCCGCATTTTACTTAAATTAGTACACCACCTCTTTTATGATTTTCAGAATAAAATGTGCAGGAAGAATTTCCATAAACCAAGCTAAAGATCCAGATGGACGAACACGGGAGCAGGGATGGTTTAGTTTGGGAGAATCTTTCATCCGTCAGAATTTAACACGTCTAATTACTTTATATAGTTGCGGGAAATTGTTCTGCGTAGCCTGTTCTGAGAAGTTGTTTTGAGCAACTACGTAAAATAAGTAAGTAAGTAAACGGAAAAAATAGCCTATCCCTTCCTCCTCCTCCTCTTCCTCCTCCTCCTCCAACTCCACGCCATCCTTCATCCCTCAGCATCAGGTCCCGTAAGTAAATGACAAGAACAATTGCAGACGTTATCGGAGTTTTTATATCGAAAGTGTGCTAAATCATATTTTTCTCAGACTTCCTGCAGCGCCGTGAGCAGCTTTAAACGTTGACCTATTCTTATAAGCATGTATAATGCACTTACTCTTGGTCGAAAGACGTTGATTTTCGGAACAAAGACCCGCTTTATCTGTTCAGTCACTGAATGTCTCTTTTGTCAAAGTAGCGTCAGCGTCGTTAGCATCCACATTAAACAGGCAAAATATGGCTACACAAAGCAATTAAAGACATTACCTGCCGGGGAGCATTGATTTAAATCAATGCGGAAAGCTGAAAATTTCTGCCGGATCGGACTTCGAAGCCAGAGTGAAAATCTCATTCTGAAAGTTATTTCTTCTTCTATAAAGTGGTCATTTCAGCGTTGTCAGTCCTTGTATCAAACCTGAACGAATGAAAATTTACGTTGCTTGGCTGGGATTGCACCCACAGACATAAAGTAAAAAGAAAAAGGTTGCAACATATGAGAGATCAGAAGTACATCCCAAAAAGATGCGTATGCATAATGGACTTCGATGTTCGTCTAGAAAATTCAAGCATAGGAAGTGCTTCTTCTAGTTCTCCAGTGCCTTGGACAAACCACCGGCAACATCAAGTGTATACAGAACAGGGCATATATTAGAGCGGCTGGTATTCTGTAAATCTCCAGCTGCTGAAGTCTTCCGGAAAGGACACTTTGAGACGCAGGACAACCTCAAGAAGAGGGGTTATAAGAAAGATTAATCACACAATCACGACTGTGCAGCAATCGTGTAAGTTTCGATTCTGCACTATTTAGTGTACAGTGTGTTTCCCATTACAGGCTTGTACGTGTTGTAGAGAGGACATACTAGATTGAGTTCTGATAAGGAACCATGTTCAGAAATGTAATGTCTGGATCTAACATGAGTTTGAAGATGGGATCACTTTTAAATCTCCCGCTTCACGACACGCACACAAACTCAGAAGAAGGCACTGGTGGTGTTACTGCGAGTCTAACCACTATCACTCTGTCAGCAAATGCGGTTCCGACACGCACCCCTGCATTTTGCACATGGTGTCTTCGAAAATCCCAACCAAACATATGATGAAAGGTGGATAGAGCGGCGTGGACCGTCTCGTTGGCCACCACGATTGCCAGATTTAACTCCACTTTACTTTTTTCTTTTGGTGCCGTTCGAAACGTCGTGTGTATGAGACCCCTGTATACGAATTTTGGCGGCGGCGACACCGCAGGGATTGTCAACCGTGTGTATGGAAACACGTGTCGCAGGTACACCTTGTGGGACGAACAGCAGGGTCGTCCCGTGGAGCATTGTCTCAGCTGTGTGGGTACCGTGAAACGGGACTTTTGAAGGTTATACGATTCTCATACGTATTTTACAGCCAAAGCGTTCACTTCTGGTCTTGGGTTCCTCAACAAAACTTCATCTACTAAGTCCCCTTGCAATCCATAGAAGCCTGTAATAGAAATTGTGAAACATCTTGGATACAAGGTGTTTAAAAGAAAGTGTCGCGTATTCCTATAGGCAGAGTCGTTTCTACTACTAGGCAAGACAAGGCGGCCATCCAGGCCGGCAAAAATCTGCAGGCAGAAAAGGGCGGAAAAAATTAACTTAAAATCAAACGGCGAAAAAATTGAGCATATGAGAACCAAAAAACGAAAAAAAGAAGAAGTAGTAAAAGATTCAACTGTTTTCAAAAGCACACGGAATAGTTACTTAATAAGTCTTTACTTTGTTGAAAGAAAACACATTGCCTCTACCTACCTCACAACTAAAGCAGCCCCTACTGAGTACAAAATGGAAACAAGCACGACCTTGATTCATCTCTATCGAGCACTGGAGCAGCGCACGTGCGCCGGCCTGCGAGCGTATTTCGACTTGATTCCATAACTCCCTCAGTTCCCCTTTTTTTGTTTCTGTGGATCATTTGTCACGTGTCAGTGGTATTGAGTGGTTCTGTTGATGTCTTTAGTTTACTACTATTTCCTGAGGATAATCGATCACGTATTCACAAGTTAGGCTTTGTAATTCCCTTTCAACATACCTAAAAGGAGAAAAAGTAAGTGCAGTTCATGATAGCCATTACATAGAAATGAGTTGGTGTCTGTCTATGTAAGGAGATTTACGTTGTTGTCCCATAGGCTGTTTTTGGTGGTTCAAGAGGGGAGATGTCGGGGAGATCGATGGTTATAAAAAAAGAGGGAGGGTAATGTTTTCAATTTTTGCCTACGTCAGCAAAGTACCTAACAACGGCGCTGCCTGTAGGAGACAGTATTGGCAACCAATAATTGTTGAGATTGGGACGTTTTACTTGTGTCGGGTAACGTGTAGTATTTGGTGTTGCGGGAAGGATTCACGAGAGATAGCATAGTAAATTACCATAATACGCAAGTGTGGGCAGATGCAATCCTCGAGGAGTCACAGAGTTGAGACTTAAGGATCGCTTCCGTAAACAATGTATGAGCAGAAATGGTCGGTGATAGACTCATAGTACCATGTAGTTTATCAAACAGATTAACATATGCTGTGTATCACCGACTCCCGCGCAATGAATTTCCAGCGCTATTTGGAGAATGTGACCCTTGCGCAAAGACAACAACTGCGTTTTACGCACAACGAGGCTCCACCACATGTTCTACGGATTGTGCGACAGTAGCTCATCGCAACGTTTCATAGGCGATGGAGTGATCGAGGAGGTTCAGTTGCATGGCCACATCGTTCACCGGACATTATTCCATTTGATTTATGGGTATGAGGACGTTTGAAGGTATTGCTGTATCCCCAACACATGTGCAGACGTTACAGGAAGGAAAATTAGAGTCTAACGTCAGGTCGACAGCACGGTCATAAGAGACGGAGCAAAAGCCGCGAAAGTGTGGGAAAGGAACTATCCCGGCATTTGCAACTTAGGGGAATCACAGAAAACCTAAATCGGGATGGCCGGGTGTTGGATTTGATTCATCGTCCTCCCGAATGCGAGTCCAGTGTGTGTAGAAGTTACGGGAGCGCGTAACCCGTACATGTGCCGCAATTTGGATGGAACCAGGTGTATTCTGACAGAGGGCGTGATTCACTGGGAAGGGAGGCTGCCAGATGTCTCAGGATGGGTGGCAACCACTTGGCAGCTCTGCCTAGAGTGTCTAGTTCGACGTAACTGACAGTTGGGAGTGACCCGTATCTCAACATGTCTTGGTTTCCGGACATATCCTTACGGGAACTTTTTTCCTAGTTGTGACCAATACTACCTTCCGTCCATATTTTTAAACATCCTGTATATCAAGATCTCGTTCAAGATGTTGAAAAGGTAGTTGCTGTTGTCCGTTTCTGGGAAGATTCTCCGTGAAATATGTTTGACAGGCGACAGTAGTTATATCTTTCTATTCTGTTGACACGAAATAGTAATAGTAGACTCCTTTGGCAAAACGTGAAAAACGGGAGGAACTGTCGATGATCAGTGTTCGTGGTGTGTACGTTGACGGCCCTTGTCTCATGTACGAAACTGCCAGGAGTTTCGTACCACAGACTTTGACTTTCGAGTCTCAGAGTAGTAAACACATCACAGCATATTAATCTTTGAATCGTTCCGTAGCGAGTAACTCTTCAGCTCCAAATGGTTTTATAGTTTGTTTATGTTTCTTTGTACTGTTTAGGATCTTACCTATGACACAAATCCATTTGACTTCGAAGCCACATACTGCTTGTAGGTGCGCTGCTCGTCTTGAAGTAAGAATGCAATGGAAATTAGAGTACATAATGAAAGTTAATAGTAAACTGGATCATGTGGTTAGAACAGTAACAGTATATTAGATTTTTCCGAGAAATAAAAGTTTATAGAACAATGACTTCTGAATATGTAAATGGAAAAACAGTTTAAAAAGGTTTTAATATGAATACTGCAAACTAGTGTCTCAGTGAAGCTACTGATGGTGAGGAGTTGTCCACGTCCATGTCTTCGCATATTATAAGATTATAAAGGTGATAAGCCGAGATGAGAGGGTGATGAGAAATGTGGAACAAGTTAATTCAGCTACTGACTGAGAGCATGGCACAAGGGCACAAAAGGTATTGGTGAATTTATTAAACACTCATTTCTCTGGTGGCAGCCACCTTGAAGGAATCGCTCCAGCATTGTCCTGAAGCATTTCGAAATCTATAGAACTGCGAATTGTCACATGCATATCTCTATTACAAGGTGAGCGTCTCACTACATCGTATCACTCAGACAGCGGTTACGAGCAGCGTGTGGATAGTCCAGACTCACCGAATATACTGGTCACATAAATTTAGTTTTTATGCGTGTCCTAGGGAGCACCGCCTTATCGAAGTACCGTGCTTCTATGAAGTCAGGTCTATATAGGAATCTGCAATACCGGCTGGTCTACTCAAGGAATAGAGGACTAAGCGTTCCCCTCAATGTTGGGTTGTGGGGTTCTTCTCTAGATAAGCCAATTATTAGAGTAGTAAAGCCTGATTGTAAATCTGTTACGAGAAGACGCCAAACTGGAGTACCCCCATCTATGCTCTAGTATAATCTTAGGCTATACCCTTCACTCTGTAGCACATATGAGTGCGCCCTTCAGTATTTCTGATCATGCGCCACAAAGTAAATTGAGAGATTAAATACTGAGATACTGACTCTTTGTTGTTTATAGACAGTGACACTTACCACAAGGCTGTTCCTTCACAATAGAGATCGCCGTCTCTTCCAGGCACGAGTACTTCTGCAACTCACAGATGTTCTTGTAGGTGACGCCATCCGAGCCGCACACTGGACTCTCCGTCTGAAATACGTTTCAAAATCAGAAGTCTCATCTACAGAAACACGTCATTCGGGAAGAACGTGTTGCTTATAGTGGTTCTGTATTGGGAGTCCTTACCTTAATATAGTGCTAGCCATAGACTGCGTTTCCTGCTCTCGTTTCGTTTTACCTGGAGCATCACTCTCAGGCAGATTATCGAAATACTTCCTCGTCCATGCCTATGAGGACATTTGTAGCACAAAAACGACGGTGCAGTGTGTGGCGGGAGGTCCATAGTGCAAAAGTGTTACGAGGAAAGTAAGGAACGATAGGTCGCGAAATTGAAACCACAGTGAAAATCAAAACTGTGTTATTTGCTACTGTCAACTACACCTTCCAGCTATTTCTCTACACAGTCGCTGCTCAGACTTCGTATATTCGATATGTCGTATCGTTGTACCAACTTTTCAGTTCCCTCGTTATAGAAGACAGCCGCCAGTGCTTTTCGACAATTTTCTACTCTGGACTGCAGCTCGTTGTCTGTGTCAAAATATTGTCTTCATAGCTAGCGGTTCATTTGAGCAGAGATAAACCTCAGGGGTAGCCAATTACGGGTGCATTGTGGGTGATCAAACACTTCGCATCGAAAACGCTGCAGGAGCATCTTCATTGCCTCTGCAGAGGGCGGCCGAAAATTGTCGTGTAGAACGAACCGCATGACAGTTATGTTATGTGGACTGCATAGCTTAAGGCGAAACCTTTCGCCAGGCCCTCATACTTGGCGGGAGAAGCTAATTTCCAGCCATCTTTACGTTCTCACTGTGAGGTCAGAACTGAAAAGAGCGACATGATGCGATTGACGGGCATACTAGACACAGTGCCCAACACATCTGTGCAAAGCTTCATCAAATTTTCACTCTATTTTCTATTTCTCGACCGATCGTTCCGTACTTTCCTAATAACCCTCGTATTTTATGCTCTTCACTATTCCATTAGTAGATGGTTGGCACGGAGAACATCTAGAGGTAAGCCTCTGTGGAACCCTGGAATTTATAAGTTTATCGTTCAGTTCATTATGAAAGATGTGTGGGAAATAGGCAATATGCTTTCTTGACTATTCTTGGAACTACCCTCTCAGAATTTCGGCATTAAGCCTTTTCGTGATAAACAGAGTTTTTATTGTAGTGTCACCCGATGAAGATTGTTGAGCCTTTCAACGGCTTCTAGTGTCTACCAAACAAACCAGCGACGAATAACCCAGTAATTTTTTATTCTCTTTTTCTCTCTCTCTGCTATTAACTTAACTTCGTGACGGACCCACGCTGAGAAACAAAATCCATGAAATCAGCACACATCAACGTCTTCCTTAGCGTATAAATTTACACTTCCTAGCGTCTTCCGATGAATGCCAATTTGGCGTCCTTAAAAGTATTGGCAGATGCATGCGGTCATTGCACTTTAAAATGTTCCTGATCAATTCCATAGAATACATCGATACTGTGACAGGCTATGGTGAACGCACTGTGGATCGCGTGTCCACGTATGGCTGTGTAACTTGGATTGTACTTGTCTACGTTGAGGATCAAGTGCCCCACATTCCGTCAATCACTAATCATTCTTTTTATATTACAGTGTCTAGGAACTGTTATACATCGTACGTGGTGTAGGCCCGTTGGTTGAAACAATGGACTCGGATTCAGGATCATGATTCAAACCTCGATCCGATCATGCAGATTTAGATTTTTCGATGTCTAAATCGGTTCATGAGAATGGAGAATTGCTGTGTTGGAAAAGGGCGTGGCCAATTTCCTTCCCCTTCCAAAGTCCGTGCTCTGTCTATGATGATATGTTGTTGAGGTGGCACTGACTCCTGATCTTTCTGTCTTCCCTGTTTCACAGCTCTTTCTCGTTATATGTGGACGCTGCTTTTGCTTCCGATGATGCCTATCGATTGAAAATGAAATGTCGAATTTTGTATGACAAGAAATCTTTTAATATAATCACCTAGGTGATCTGATATCCTGTAGGCAATAATTTTGTGTATCACTCGAAATGTATTGAAGGCTTTGAGTAAATGTAGAAATACATCAGCTTCGCATCCGGTGTCAACACAATTTCTCACCATAATGAGCGAAAAATTTTGAATTCACACAATCTGTGCTTGTGGATCGTTGATCTGGATGAATAGCTTGTTCTCCACAACAAACCAAAGTTGAAACAATAACTGTAAGTTGTAAGCAAAAGTCGGGGTAATAACGCAAAAAAAGGGAAAGTCGATTTCATCTCCCGGAAAGGTAATCATCAATAATTTCGGATACGCAAAAGGAATTCCTCTTATTACATACTTTGCAAATAGTAAAACGATAAATGGCGGACAATACGTAAGCCTTTTCACAAATCCCATGATAAAATAGAAGGTCGCTGCACTGTATAATTAAAAGTGCCACCTTTCATCATTGCGTCATCTTACTCACAAAGGCAGTTTGACAACAGGCCAAATGAAGGACTACACTATCACCATCAGCAATCGGGATCGCAGCTATAAATTGTTCTGTATATCAAGAAGTACCCCTCTACCCAGCTGCGCTTTATTCGAGACATTTAACTTAAAATACGATCGGCTTCAGAATATTGCTTAGAGTACACCAGTCGGGACAGTGCACGTCGACATCGATGTCAAATAAATCGCCATTCCGTCATCGAAATCGGAACGGGCAGAAAACATAAGTGTACTGGGGGAGAGTTGTTGGATTAAGCGGGATTATTTTTCCAGAGAGGTTTCCATATTACATTGTATGAAGTAGATTTCGTATCATATTTCCGCTGACATATTTTTCAATTACTGTTCTGCGGGTACATTGCACCTAACTGTACGAAAGGTAGATGCCAGAAGTCCTCCTCACAAGAAAGTAAGTAGCAAAATTCTTTTTCGATTGACACTTGGGTTTTGGTCATCAATGTGGTGTGACGTTACCAGATAGTACTGATAGAGGAAATAAAGAACCAAATAAGAGCTGTGCGTTTCGTTTCAGGTTTGTTCAGTCGGTGTGAAACAGCCATGGAAATACTCTTCTAACTCTAGTGGCATATGCTAGAAGAGAAACATTTTGCATTGCAGGGTGCTGAAATTCCGACTATGGGAGTCAGTGTATTTCGTGAAACCACCATTATGGTAAAATTAGACACATTCGAGTTCATACGAATGTTTGCCAGTAACTGTGCAACATTCACGACTGAAACAGGAAAGGGAAAATGGCAGTGGTACAGAATCTATCCTTTCTCACACACCGTAAGATGGCTTGTCGAATGTAAATGTAGAGCTGTAATATTCAGAAATCGACCACATTAACTATCACTATACAGCGCATCTGAGTGCAAAGGAGTATCTTGGGGTAACAAACTTGAGGTACGAGTTGTTATAAAACACTTTGTGTTCGCCAAATTGGACATCCTCTGATTTTTATCTACACTCTCATGATTACAAGAAACTTGTAGCTGGAATACTGGTGAAGGGGTTGTGGCAATCGTAGATGACTCTTCTGCAGGAGCAGTTCGGTAATGTAATGTACTCACTGCAGAATCTGAATTGAACTGAATGGGGAGTTCACAGAAAAAAAGAAGTGAAACTTGATCTAATACACACTGCCGTTCATTATAAGGCTGAGAACTCTCCTTTGTTGTCCTCGTTTCATGGTTACCACTCTGGTCGCTGCTGGTACCCTGCGTCAGTGGATGCGTGTCTTTCCAAGCGCACTTCGATTCGAGAGTGGAGGCAGTGACAAGTGTCTCATTCAGCCGGCGCCGCCCGCACAGTGCAGCTGCGGTACTCACGTCGGCACACTCCTCGACGCATGCGCAGTGCGCGCCGCCGCGGCCGTCGCTCTCGCAGATGGCGTAGTGGCTGCACTCCCAGCCGTCGCACACGTCTGCAACCAAAGCAACAGGTTGGTCTCCGCCCGCCAGCCGGCTGCGTAGGCCGTGAGATTTTAATTACCAACAACAACAACAACAGCTCTTCATCAGCGTTTGCTCTATCCTTTAAATGAAATGACTCGTCCAGAACACAATGGATCTCCCGTGAAACGGACGGGTACTACGAAACGTGAACTGTGCAAAACGCGCCTCGTGTTTTTAATTCATATTCTAGCCCAGATTAGAAAGGTTGTAACTCAGGTATGTAGTCTTTCGCACCCATTGTTCAATCTATACAACGAAGAAGCAATGACGGAAATAAAAGAAATGTTCAGGAATGGGATTAACATCCAAGGCGAAAGGATATCAGTGATAATACTCGCTGATAACATTGCTATCCTCAGTGAAAATGAGGAAGAAATGTAGGCACTGTCGAAAGAGGAGGTTTGCGTTTAAAGTCCCGAAAACAACGCGGTCATTACAGACGGAGCACAAGCTCGGATTAGGAAAAGATGCCCTTTCAAAGGAACCGTCCGGCGTTTGCCTAAAGTGATTTAGGGAAATCACGGAAAACATAAATCAGGATGACCGGACGCGGGTTTGAACCGCCGTCCTCCCGAATGCAAGTGCAGTGTGCTAATCACAGCGCCACCTCGCTTGGAAGGCACTGTTGAATGAAATTACAGTTAAATCAATACAATGGAATGAATACCCTTAGCTGTATACAGGCGTTGATATGCGACAACGGGGACAGTTGAAAATGTGTGCCCCGACCGGGACTCGAACCCGGGATCTCCTGGCTACATGGCAGACGCTCTATCCATCTTTCTTTCTTTTTTTTTTAATCTCATTTTGTTCGTTTTAATTCGTTACATCTGCTCGCGGCGGACGTCGCAAGACACTCGTTTCAATTCTTTGTTGATCCATTAACTGAGTTTTTTTTTAAATACATCCCTCCGACGGAACACGCTGAGCTACCTTGCCGGCGTCCATCTGAGCCACCGAGGACACAGACTGCAGGGAGTTATCTCTGACACGCCTCCCGTGAGACCCACATTCTCAACTTATTGTCCCGCACTATATTTGTAGTGCCCCTGCCCATTACGCTCATTACTCGCGGCTTTACCGATTCCCGTACGAGTTTGGGCAAATGGCCGGTGAATCTTAACTATATATATGAAGATGGAATCTGTTCTCTCGGACATGTCGAGAGAACTCACTATAGATAGAGAGTAAACCGAAAAATGATGGAAGTACTGAGGAGTGTCATAAATGACGATACCGAAAACTTAACATCAGAACTGGGGACAACGAAGTAACGAAGTGAAGTGATTCATCTCCCTTGGAAGAAAGATAACACTTGACAGCCAGGACATGAAAACCAGACTAGCACGGGTGAAGAGGACATTACTAGCCAAACGAAGTACACTAACATCAAACGTTGGCGTTAATCTGAGGAAGGAACTTACAGGAATGTACGTCAGGAACAGCATTGTACGGAAGTGAATAATGGCCTGTGGGAACACTGGAAAAGAAGAGAATCGAATTGTTTGAAGTGTAAAGCTACAGAAAATTAGGTGGACTGATAAGATAAGGAGTAAGGAGGTCCTCCACAGTACATGTGGAAACCATTGCCAAGAAGAAGGGACAAGACGATAGGATATGTGTTAAGGCGTCAAGGAATAACTAACATGATTCTTGAGAGATCTACTCAGAAACAAACCTGTCGGAAGAACATCCGCAACAGAGCATTATAGCAGAGATTGAAAATAACGCTTCAATTACAAATTTCTTTATTTTCACTCGACCGGTTTCGGACTGTTATAAGCCCATCCTCAGGTGTCGTACTGGAAATGGCAAAAGACGGGAGATAATTTTCACACACCGCAACACACATAAAAGACAAAAAAAAAATCCCTAAAATGTTTTAAAAACTTTTAAAAAACATTTCGAAACTGCCGGTCGGTCTAGGTGCTGTGAAACCTGTGTCAATGAGCAAGTGGCACCTGACAGTACTACTACGGAAGACTGCCTGGGTAGGGAATATAGTATACAAATGATGTCACGACACTTACGCTGTGCTGTGGTCCCCGAGCGCCACGTGTACCAGGAACGGTGTGCTGCCTATGAGCGCAGAACAGGGAGTAGCGGATGTAAACAACTAAATTCAAATTGTGAATTGCCGGGCTAGTGGCCCAGCGTTCTTCTCTCCGTCAATAGATGGTAGCACTTTTTGCCACTCTGGTTTACCAATTTGCCTCCTCGTTCACATCCGCTACTCCCTGCCCGAGCTGTTCTAGGCGCTTCAGTCTGCAACCGCGCGACCGCTGCGGTCGCAGGTTCGAATCCTGCCTCGGGCATGGATGTGGGTGATGTCCTTAGGTTAGTTAGGTTTGTGTAGTTCTATGTTCTAGAGGACTGATGACCTCAGATGTTAAGTCCCATAATGCTCACAGCCATTTGAACCATTTTTGAGCTTAGTGCGCAAACGTCATTCTGATATGAAGAGGTTAGCACAGGGGGGAAATTCATGGCGGGCTGTGTCAAATCTGTTCGAAGACAAAACTATACGCGTACTCTACGAAGACTCTCGACGACACTGCTGATGTGAGTAGCTGAATTGCTAGAAATCGAATGTCTTTCATTTCTGCTGTTTTCTTGCCGGTGGCTACCAACTTCAGGTAGTAGACAATACTCTTTTTAGTGGGCATAATATGTCAGTATACACTATTATTTTAATACGGGTAACATCTCAGCGAACGTTAACTCTGTGTATCACGTATGCTTTCGTGTACGGAGACGGATTAAACAAAACGGTTGGGAGCGACAGGAATTTATTCACTATCGGTAGACCTCAGTCGATTCAGCTACCCGCATCAGCCAACTCGCCGAGAGCCTTCGTAGAGTGGGGGAGTAGTATCGACATGATTACCGAGTTTCTTATTCCAGAACGATTACTTCACACCGTAGCAGGATTTAGGCCATTGTGAAACACCCTCACGCATTCAAACTGTTTGCTGGACTGGGTCTCAAATCTGGAAGCAGCCATTCGGCGCAATTTCCTTTCTCGTCGGAATGACTGTCCAGCGATAAATGTCGAGGAGTTTCTTGTGACTTAAGAACATAGGGAAGAGGCGATGGCAGATGGAGGCTTTGAGACAAATAGTACAAGAATATCTCAATCGGAAGAAAGTCCTGCCAATGTAAGCAAGGTGACAAGGTCTCGTCCTAGTCAGGCATACTATGTTTGTCGTTGCTGAAGAAGTTTCTATCCTATATCATACACGTGCACACCACGAAAGATACAATATCTAACTCGATTTATGTTTGAAATAGCAATGTGCTAAAACAAGTATGCAGCACAAATGAGGATCTTAAATTATGTGCATAATTGTTTGTTTATCTACAGAAATATCTGCTAGTGCAAATGGAAAGGTTTCGGTGGCATTAAGAGTTGGCGTTCAAGAAAGTGGAACTACCCATGAACTAGTGGCGCAGAATTAATCACTAATTGGCTCGTGTATACTGTATGATACATTTCTACATCTTTCTAAAGAGACACAGATATATACAAAGCAATGTCAATGTTAATACTACATATAAGTTATCCGTTCGTTGCGTATGATGTATTATGTCAGGTACAGAATAAAACCATACGGCCTCTTCATAATCATTATTTCACTACGTTTCCAAATACGTACTCGAAACCGTTATCTGGTACTTTGCATCTGTTCGAACACGAAGTTTGTGTGAGAACTGAGCGTTTGTCGAAGTTCCTGTTTCAATAATGAGACACCCAGTATTAATGTCTGACTTTTAAAAATTATAAGTATTCACGAAAATATGCTAACGTTTTTCTAGAAAACAGTCTCTAAGTAGTACGAATTTTATGTAAAATGCGTTGTTTTCACAGTGTGTTCTAGGAAGCTCGCGTATTTCATGATAATCGCAAAGAAAGCAAGTGGCATGCACAATACGTCAGTTCATATTTGTTCGAGAAATTTTACAGTTTGTTGATTATTGTATCTACGATAATTTACAGCAGTATGAGAGCGTGTGTGAAACTTTTTGCTCTTGCATCACATATATTTAAGAGCGAGGTTTGAAACAGATTTACTTTTTACATGTTTTCTTTTATTAATTTTACGTTACCTCTATGGAAACACATGTGAATGTGTTTATATACATTTTATGTCCGTTTTGCTTTTTCTTTGGAAAGTTAAGTCATGCTTCTATGACAAGGAGTTTATGTTCTGTTTATTACGTACTGTAAAGGCAAAGCTTTCCTCAACGGCGTGGTTGGCTTGTACAGCAGATCGTCGTATTAAGGGTGGTACGCCTTTGACTTTATCCATCCCCGAAATCACTCGCCCAGCCAGTTATTGTGAGACCTACAGTTTAATGTAAGCATGCTGCGACGTATTTTAGCTTTAACGAATATTTCCAGATTTGAAAGAAGCGATAGCCTAAGTAATAATGAATCCTAGGACCAACTTAAGATCGAACGCTGGACCTTGGAATTCGGAATATTACAGCTGAATGAATCGAGCTCCTTGAAAGGGAAGCAAGGGTTGAGAAGGGAGTGAGACAGGTTGTAGCCTATCCCCGGTCGTATTCAATCTGTACAATGAGCAAGCACTAAAGAAAACAAAAGAAAGATCTGGAATGGGAATTAAAGTCCATGAAGGGGAAATAAAAATTCAGAGGTTTGCCGATGACAGCAAAGGACTTGGAAGAGCACTTGAACGTAATGGACAGTGTCTTGAAAGGAGAATCAACAAAAACAAAACGAGAATAATGGAATGCAGCTGAATTAAATTAGGTGATGCTGAGGGAAATTAGATTAGGAAATTAGACACCTAAACTAGTACATGGGTTTTGCTATTCGAGCAGCAAAATAAGTGACGTTGGCCGAAGTAGACAGGATATAAAATGTAGACTAGCGATGGCAGGAAAAGTATTTTTAAAGAAGAGAAATTTGTTACTATCGAGTATAGATTTAAATGATAGGAAGTCGTTTCTGAAAGTATTTGTATGGAGTGTAGCAATGAGTGGAAGTGAAAGATGGACAATAAACAGTTTAGACAAGAAGAGAATAGAAGTTTTCGAAATGTGGTAACCGTTTCTTTCTTGCGCTCTGGTTCTGTCACTGGTAGACAGCTGGTCATCAAAATTGCAACGCCAAGAAGGATGCCAAATAACTAAATTTTATTTGAATTGCGTATAGATTATAGTACGAGGAAATTATGATTTACTTACATCCATGACTGAAAGAAAAGACACTGTTGACTACCCATATCTGTACGGAATACTTTGAAATTAATTCGCTGGCTGCGAATTCCTTGACCTCAGGTTTATTGAGTAAATATCTGCTTCCCTTCAATGACGCATGAAACCAGGACTCGAACCCGGATTTCTCGCTTATCGCAGGTGGTCGCCTTAACAATTTCGGCTATCCGTGCACTCTCTCCGGATCGACCCAGACTTTCATGTGTGACACTGCTTACATCGTCATCCCAGTCCGGCACAAGGTTTGCTGTGTGACTGTTGGGTAGTAGCTCTATACCTAATACAGCTGATGTCAAGGAATTCGCAGTCAGCGAATTAATTTCCAGTTATAGTTTCATTTGTAGATGATTTGAGAGTGTACAGGGCGATAGATCAGTAGAACGTTCTAGCCCGGGCAACAGTCGAACAATCTCTTTGTCGACATAGATCAGGAAAGCACGGGCTATTGCGGTCCTCTTTATCTTGTTCGACATTACAGAGACCTTGAAGACAGGCCATATCCTTAACACGTCAGAAATACAACAGCTGCCCTTCAGATTACCGACTACCCAAACTGGGGGTGACAGTGTTGCATATCTAACGAGGTTTCCTGTCGTCGGAGCAGGTGCTAGGCTCTTATGACTTCGACGAATGCAGTCTGGCAACCTTTATTCTCTTCGGAGCTACCACACATGGATACGTATCCGCTATGCTGTGCGCAGAACACGTACTCTTCTTAAATGACAACGTGATGCAGCCCCTGTGAGCAGTGTTGTTGCTGTGCGCACAACTGACAGTGCGCCTCTCTGTGTTGCCACCGCGTCGAACTAAGCTGCAACAACAGTTGTGATGACTGTTCGTGGTCCTCCAGAAGTCGTCACAACTGTCCATTTCAATACCTGCTTTGTTGTAAGCAAGTCCATTTCCTGGCGCAAGGTACTGGGAGGTTATAATTTAAGTGAAATTACTCACAGAGGTCCAGTGCGGGCTATAATTATCGTATAGTAACGAAATTTGGAAGATACCGTATTTTACGGGCAAAAAGACGCAACGGACTATCAGAAACGTCAGTTTAAAAAATACCATTTTTGTTATTAGACTGCAAAGCCAGATTAAAAAAATTCTTGGTTTATAAAACCGAACTAACTTTTAAAACCCCCAAAAATCGTCATGTGAACTTTCTTCTTTCTTGTTCTTCTTCTTCTTCCTCCTCTTCGTCGTCGTCGTTGTCCACTTAATGTGTAATATGGTCTTCACTGCTGTCGAGAGCGTTACTTACGCCACACTTCTTGAAGGATTTAACATTGTCTTCTCTCACTCTAGACCGCGACTGTTTTATCCTCTGACAAATTTATCTGATTGTAGGTGGTTTTAAGGCTGCCTTCGGCGTGACTTCATGTCGGGTTTCATCCATCATCCATTTGTTCCGTTCCTCTCTCATATACGCTATAAATGGTATATTTACCGACTCATCAAGAGATTGAAATTCTGAAGTAACTCTTCACGAAATAACAGTAAGCTCTGTATTTTTCTGTCTCAATTTCTCTTTCGCAGAATTTTTCAAATGGCTACTAAACTGATCTAGCACAAGAAGAGAACTGTTCTTCAATAAAGCACCTTTACTTCTTTCCCATATTCTGTTAATCCGTAATTTCACACCAGCCTCGTCCATTCAGCCTTTGTCATTTACGTGAACAACACCCGGTGGTATTTGGGAAGGTTTTGACATTGTTTTGCGCTTCAAAATGATCACTGCATGACGTTTAGTACCGTCAACACAAGTGAAAAGACAACAGTGCAGTGCACTGTTTCATGTCCACTTGTTCTTATAGCTACAGTTTTAGCACCTTTCATGGTAACAATTCTGTTACTCGGCACGTCAAATGTCAGAGGAGTTTCGTGCATATTCGCTATTTGGCTTATTTTCACACTGTTTTTGTTTCGATGTTAAATCAATAGAAAGATAATATTTTTCTCTTCATGCTCTTGTTGCATTTTCTGAGTTATTTTGATTTTGGTTCGCATGCTAAGTCCATGACGGTTCACAAACCTATAGCACCAACCTTCTCCACCTTTAAAGTCTGTTAAGTTCTACCGCAGTGCTCGCTTACGAGCGTGTATTTGAATCATTTTTGTATTAATTCTAATGTCATTTTGACAATGTCCTTAAATCAATTTCAATATGTCATCTTCTACTTTTGGCGATTTTGCATTCAGTCCTCTATTTGCACATTTGGTCTTCATCGTTTCTTTCAGTTTACTAGCCCGTCAATAGCGAATGGTTTTTTATGTTGGTGATAGGCCCGAATGAGGCTCAGTTGTTCTATTTCCATGTTCTTCTGCATATGCTATTACTTTCAGTGTACAGCCCGCATCATAAGAATAGCTTTTATTTTTGCTTTTCGTTACGAAACTAGCTTCTAACAAATATGTTGTACTGTTACCGATAACATAAATCACTTTCAGTTCAAGTTCACTAGCAACGTAGACCGCATTGACGCATCATAGGCTAGACAATCATCTGGGTTTGTGTTGGTTCGGCGGGAGGGAGACAGTGTTAGCAAGCTTGTGAATCCCCGCAACTTATGTTCGTCGCATCGGTACACTGCTGCTGCCTGTTGAATCCAATGTCACCAGATAGAGATAGGTTTACCGCTGCATCGAATATATGCCCATTTTTAACACTGGTAGAAATTTTAAATCTAACACTGGAAATTTTTATGTTAACTTCGAGTATAAGAAGCACCTGAATTCTGGAGTCAATTTTTCGAAGAAAAACGTGCGTCCTACAGTCTGTAGAATACGATATTATAAGGTTGACGCGGAAGGGATTTACGTTAGAAAAAGAATTAGTGCCAGTTAAGGCCACCGGGCGCAAATCTGGTGAATGCAAGAGAGACGTATAGGAATGTTTCCATAACATAACACACTCATGGTCATAAATTAAGGATAATTGCAGAATATGGTGCCACACAACGTGACACTACAGAAAACTGGCGCTAATAGCATAGACACATAGGGAACACATACGACACAGATCTGTAAGTCCACGGTATTGGTGATAAGTTGAGAAAACCGTCTCGAAACACATGTGCTACAAAATTCCACTGTTTTCTGCGCATGTAACCCGACATCAATATGGGTTATGATCACCATGTACACTTACACAGGCCGCACAACGGTTTGGGATACTCTGGGTCAGGTGATCGAGCAGCTGCTGGGGTATAGCCTCCCATTCTCGCTCCAGTGCCTGTCGGAGCTCCTGAAGAGTCCTAGGGGTGTGAAGACGTGTAGCGATACGTCGACCGAGAGCATCTCAGACGTTCTCGATGGGGTTTATGTCTGGAGAACACGCAGGCCACTCCATTTGCCTGATATCTTCTGTTTCAAGGTACTCCTCCACGATGGCAGCTCGGTGGGGCCGTGAGTTATCATCCATCAGGAGGAAGGCGGGACCCACTGCACCCCTGAAAAGGCGGGTATACGGGTGCAAAATGACGACCCGATACACCTGACCTGTTACAGTTCCTCTGTCAAAGACACGCAGAGGCGTACGTGCACTATTCATAATCCCACCCCACACCATCAAACCACAACCTCCATACAGGTCCCTTTCACGCACATTAAGGGGTTGGTATCAGTTCCTGGTTCACGCCAGATGAAAACCCGGCGAGAATCACTGTTCAGACTATACCTGGACTCGTCCGTGAACATAACCTGGGACCCCTGTTCCAATAACACCAAGCTTTACGGGCTCCCTTGTGACCAAGGGTCAGTGGAAAGCACCTTGCATGTCTCCGGACGAATAAACCCTGTCTGTTCAGTCGTCTGTAGACTGTGTGTCTGGTGACAACTGTTCCAGTGGCTACAGTAAGATCCTGAGCAAGGCTACCTGCAGTACTCCGTGGCCGTCTGCGGGCACTGATGATGATATCGGTCTTATTGTGGTGATGTACACTGTGGACGTCCCGTACTGTAGCGCCTGAACACGTTTCCTGTCTGCTGGAATCGTTGCCATAATCTTGAGATCACACTTTCTGGGACACGGAGGGCCCGTCCTACGACCTGCTGTCTTTGATCAGCCTCCAGTCGCCCTAGTATTCTACCCCTCATAACGTCATCAATGTGTGTTCTTTGAGCTATTTTCAGCATACATTCACCATTAACACGTCTGAAAACATCTGCACACTTACTCGCTGCACCGTACTCTGACCTGCACCAACACACCTCTGCGTATGTGGACTGCTGCCAGCGCCACCGTGTGACGACCGCAGGTCAGATGCACCGTATGGCCATACCCCCGGGTGATTTAAACCCGCAGACCGCCCACCAGAGCGTTGTTTCAGCATGTGTCAGCATTATCCTTAATTTATGGGCATGAGTGTAGATTAGGAACGGGTCTTGGGCGGAAAGGTCAAAGAAGTGACAATGGCATAATGTTGATTTTATTATTAAAGACTGCTTACACAACTTGTTCAGTATGAGTAGGAGAGACGTCAACGAGATGCTGCATCCGTGAAACGACGTTATCGACAGCCACTCGCAGCAGTTCCAATGAAACGAGGGCAGCATGTTCCTCTAGACTGGCCTTCGGATCAAGTTGAAACTGAATGAGTTAGGGTGGTAAACGCATTCTTTTAGATTTGACCACAGTCAAAGTCATATGAATTCAGATCAGATGATCTTCCAGGGCATCCATTCGGAAAACTTCTGGAAATCACACGTTCGTGGAAGATTGCTTTAAGCAGATATTAACTGGGTAAGCGACATGTGGTGTTGCCTCATCTTGCATGAAAGTAGTCGTTTCCACACAATTGCGCTGTTCCATAGCAGGAATATCATGCTGTACAAGGAGGTCTCCACTACGTGAAGAAGTCACGAAACACCTAACAGGCCATCTGGGCGTATTCTCTTTAAAGAAGAACGGATCGAGAATAGAGGAGCTTATGAATCCACACCGCACAATCACATACGGCGAATGCAGTGACTCTGCGTGCACTATAAGCGCTTTAACAGTACCCTAAATTCGGCAGTTCTGCGTATTCGGTGCACCCTGTAGTGTAAAATGTGCCTCGACACTCCGTGGAATATTGCCGGCCACATGGCATCTCCGATCCGTGCCAGAAACAGAAGAGCAAACTGAGAACGTTGCCATTGTTCATGAGGCTTCACTTGCTGCACTGTCTGCGTCAGGTATGGGTACCAGCGTTAAACACCTCGCATAAACTTCCGTTCTGCTGACCACGGGATGGACAATTCTCGTGATACTGCGCGAGCACTAGCACTACACAGGTGCATGGTCAGTTACAGCAACAGCAACCTTGTCAGTAACTTCAAGATACCTTCCTCTTCCAGGTGCCACAGCAAGCTCTCCGGTGTTTCAGAATTTCATTATCGTCTTCTTTAAAGCCTTTAATGACATCGGACCTCTCGTCAGATCTTTCAGTCTACAGTAATCCCATAATTCAGCACTGTAATTACTCTCGTTCACTTACAACAGTTGCGGTAACAGCTCACGACCTCTCACCTCGATACTGTTCACTTGTGTAATGGATTGTCAAAAGAGTGTGGATGACATACCGTCATATGAATAGTGTACAGCGCCTGATTTGGTGGCCACAATTGGAACTAATTTTCTCTCCAGCGTAAATCTCTTCCTTATTTACGCGTTAGCATATGTACCAAGTTTCGCTGCCGTACGATGATTACAGCCCACATTGGACCTCCGTAAGTGATGATGATGATGATGATGTCGTCCCATACGGGAACGCTACCGTAAGACCACGAGCTGCGGACCACCTCCGTAAGTAGCTGCACTTATAATCACCCAATACGTAGCGTGCCTGTACAATCTCACAGGCCGCCCGAATAATATGCCTGTCCTCTTGGGCGCTAGTCGCTTGTGGCCACTGACATCCTGTATACCGTTGGGTATGGCCGTCTTGAATCCATAGATTCCATAATCGTATGGCAGCTCTCGTACGTCGATCAAAGCGAGCAGCAGTATAAAATAACGATAAACTACTGTTTCGACAGGCCACGATCCTGCCACCGTCGACTTCGGACACCTTCTTACATGAGGCACAACAAAATCTTCTCACAAACCACCAGCACTGAAATATGATTTATAAAAGAGAAATCCGCTGTGTCATCTTTCCTTATATGCAGATTATAGACATCAATATTGCTACCCATGTTTTGCGGTTGCGATTCAGTGCTAACTAATTGCCTAAGCAAACACGTTGTGCACATCATGCGAATTTGACGTTTGCTACATGCATGCTTTATGATGTTGCAATTATCAAGGCCAATAGTATATAAAGGATGTAACGGGTATAGTTGCGTTTATTTTTATATGTGGTACCTTAATATGTACACACATAAGTGTGTTGGTTGTATTTTTCTATGTTGAACAGTCTTTTCTCGAACATGTCACAAACTGTACGACCTGATGTTTGCTGCACGGTCGGAACTGCACAACTAAGTCAACTACGCCTGTCAGTATAGAGTAATCGTTTTGCTTCCATGCATCCATACCACAACAATTGACCTGCTATCCAGGGGAAAATAAGCATTAATGGCATGCTCTTTCCACATCTACTTCAAGGTTCCACCCAATCTAAAAACATACGATTTTTAATAGCTCCAATTATTAGTCTGGAAATGACGTAAATACTCATGCAATGTTGTTTAACACACCGTCCTCAATTAGCAACAGAAATAAAATAGATACATCTGACACGCCTTTGAATGAAGCTTGAGACCTCGAGGGATGCTCATATCTCAGTGATGTAAGGAGACCACAAAGTGAAATTCAACCAGCACTCTTTAATATTCTAAGATTCTGACTCAGACATCGAATTTTAAACCATCAGTCGGCACCTCATTTTCTGAACGCTACTCAAGCATAATTTAAAAGCATGCCAAATGTTTCTCTCATTATTTCATTTCTTACTTTTAGGTAAACAATTTACAAAAAAACATTTTCCTGTATTCTTCAGCTTTCTTTAATTTTTTGTTGAAAAAACATGAGATATACACACATCAAAAAAGTTTTGCATCACCCCAGTTCACAAAACTCCTGAAGATAGACGTTGGCAGTGGATACTGTATCACAGACGCAGTCCCTTTGACTCTTCAGAGATCTCACTAAACCAGCCAAAGATGTAACCAATCACTCATGAGCGCCTGTTAGACGGAGGGGATCCGACAGCCGATCAGTTCCAGTCATTCCACCAGGAAGGAGGTACACGGCTCGTGTTGTCTGCAGTTCAACCATGCCTAGACGGTAAGTACCGCGGTTCGATCGCGCCCGCATTGTTACTTTGTGCAAGGAAGGGCTCTCAACAAGGGAAGTGTCCAGGCGTCTTGGAGTGAACCAAAATGATGTTGTTCGGACATGGAGAAGATACAGAGGGACAGGAACTGTCAATGACATGCCTCGCTCAGGCGGCCCAAGGGCTACTGTTGCAGTGGATGAACGCTACCTACGGATTATGGCTCGGAGGAACCTGACAGTAACGCCACCATGTTGAATAATGCTTTTCGTGTAGCCACAGAACGTCATGTTACGATTCAAACTGTGCGAAATATACAGTCTATTCGCAACTTCACTCCCGACGTCCATGGCGAGGTCCATCTTTGCAACCAGGACACCACGCACCGCGGTATAGATGGGCCCAACAACATGCCGAACGTACCGCTCAGGATTGGCATCACGTTCTCTTCACCGACGTGTCGCATATGCCTTCAACCAGACAATCATCGGAGACCTGTTTGGAAGCAACCCGGTCAGGCTGAACGCCTTAGACACAATGTCCAGCGAGTGCAGAAAGGTGGAGGTTCCCTGTTGTTTTGGGGTGGCATTATGTGGGGCCGACGTACGCCGCTGGTGGTCATGGAAGGCACCGTAGCGGCTGTACGATACGTCAATGCCAGCCTCCGACCGATAGTGCAACCATATCTACAGCATATTGGCGAAGCATTCGTCTTCATGGACGACAATTTCCGCTCCATCATGCACATCTTCTGAATGACTTCCTTCAGGATAATGACATCGCTCGACTAGAGTGGCCAGCATGTTCTCCAGACATGAACCCTATCGAACATGCCTGGGATAGACTGAAAAGGGCTGTTTATGGACGACGCGACCCACCAACCACTTTGAGGGATCTATGCCGAATCGCCGTTGAGGAGCGGGACATTCTGGACCTACAGTGCCTTCATGAACTTGTGAATAGTATGCCACGACGAATACAGGCATGCATCAACGCCTGGACCACCACCTCTGAAGGTCTCGCTGTATGGTGGTACAACATGCAATGTGTGGTTTTCATGAGCAATAAAAGGGGTGGAAATGATGTTTATGGTGATCTCTGTTCGAATTAACTGTGCAGGTTCCGGAACTCTCGGAACCGAGGTGATGCAAAACTTCTTTTGGTGTGTGCAATGTATTAAGTATCAATCGGTAGTTAATTATTATTATTAAAAGTATATAGATCAAGAGAAGTTATATAAGTTTCTATTTATGCTCTGATTCGATAATTTTTGACTCTTCATTCACATAGCAAGCAGCAGTTGTTCGTAAAATATTTTGATTTTGTCTCACATCACGAAGTAAGTTTTTCTTAATTTAATTAAGTTCAAGTAATTAAACTTTTTTAGCAATACTAGATCGCGCGCTGCTCACTTTGACAACCCATTCCTCTATTTTCCACTTTTCGTTTTGCTATGACAAATCTCGCTAGAATTTTCCCTCAAACCACTAAGTTTTCCTTAATTATCCTAATTGCTTCCCATCAATTAAAAGTTTTTTGTGCAAAACTAGATCTCACGTTGGTCAGTGTGTCACATCATTTGTCCATTTTCCACTCTTCATTTGGCTATGGAAATTCGGACAAAAATCCACCCTGTAATTTTCTCTCAACAGACTAATTAAATTTGGAAATTTGTGGTAAGGTCTTATGGGATCAAACTACTGAGGTCATCGGTCCCTAACCTTACACACTACTTACTCTAACTTAAACTAACTTACGCTAAGGACAACAGACACACCCATGCCCGAGGGAGGACTCGAACCTCCGACGCGGGAAACAGACTAATTACGTTCTTCCTAATTACCCAAGTTACTTTCAAGGAATTAAATATTTTTTGTGGAAGTACTGTAGATATCATGGTGGCGAATTTGATACCTGATATGTCAGTTTACTACTATTCGTTCGGCTACAAAAATTTGGGCAAAATTTCCCCTCAAATAAGTAATCAAATTTTCTTAATTACCTTGTTACTTTAAAACAATTAAATCTTTCTTTTTTAAAACTAGTTCTCACCCTAGTGAATTGTACCTTTCTCTCTCTTTGTCTGGCTACGCAAATTCGTCTAAAAATTCATCGTGTAATTTCTAGAAAGTCTTCTTTCCGCTCCACTCAAACATTTAACCAATAAGAAAGGAGGAAGTGCGGTCAGTCAAAGAAGAGAAGGGCAGACAAATATTTGGCAGAACACACGAGAGATTACAAGAATGAGAATTTCGCTCTGCAGAGGAGTGTTCGCTGATATGAAACTTCCTGACAGGTTAAACTGTGTGCCGGACCGAGACTCGAACTCGGGACCTTTGCTTTCCGCGGGCAAGTGCTCTACGGTCCGAGCTACCCAAGCACGACTCACGACCCCTCACCACAGCTTCAATTCTGCCAGTACCTCGTCTCCTACCTTCCAAATTTTACAGAAGCTCTTCTGCGAAACTTGCAGAACTAGCGCTCCCTAAAGGAAGGATATTGCGGAGACCTGGCTGGGCCACAGCCTAGGGGATGTTTGCAGAATGAGATTTTCACTATGCAGTGGAGTGTGCGCTGATATGAAACTTCCTGACAGATTAAAACTGTGTGCTGGACCGAGACTCGAAGGATCGCAGAGAGCTTCTGTTAAGTTTGGCAGGTAGGAGACTGGCAGAAGTAAAGCTGTGAGGACTGGGCGCGAGTCGTTCTTGGGGAGCTCAGATGATGCCGGCACGGTAGCTCAGCGTGTTCGGTCAGAGAGCCGGTTGGCCTCTGTAATAAAAAACTGAGTGGAAGTATCAACCACCGAACTTGAACAGGATGTCTTGGAAAAAAAAAAAAAAAAAAAAAGAAAGGTGGTAGAGCACTTGCCCTCGAAAGGCAAAGGTCCCGAGTTCGAGTCTCGGTCTGGCACACAGTTTTAATCTGCTAGGAAGTTTCAAGCGAAAGATTATTTTAACCCCCGATGACGATGATGACGATGAATTTTTTTATTTCCTTACCGCTTTTACTGACGACGTTATAAGACATTCTAGTACAGGCGTTGAGGACCTGGCAGTTATTTACTCAAACGCAAGCCGCAGATGAGACAAGAGGCGACCGCTGCTAGGCATATTGCGAGCCTGGTAGGCTGGCAGACGTACCGAGGTTGCAGGCGCCGTGGTGCAGCAGGCGCACGGCGCGGTGCGTGCGGCAGGCCTCGCGCCGCAGCGCGCACTCGTTGGAGTACGTCTTGCCGTCCGAGGCGCAGACGGGCGCCAGCTCGGGCGAACACGTGCTCTCGCGGCAGCGGCACGACGCCGCGCCCTCCCCAGACACCACGCACTCCTCGCCCTCGCCGCACGACAGCGACGAGCAGGGGTCCGGCGGCCCCGTCGCCTCCGTCGACGTCCCTAGCAGTACGTACAACGAGTGACATCATTGCCTGTCGTCCACCACAAGCGAGGCCTACGAGAAAGACAGGCGGCGGCGCGTACGTCACGAAGGTAGTCCTTCGCTCGCTCGCTCAAATCAGCAGACAAACTACGTTTCTACACCTGCTAACTCGTCCACTGGATCTGACGGGATACCAATTCGATTCTACACAGAGTACGTGAAAGAACTTGCCCCCCTTCTAACACCCATGTACCGCAAGTCTCTAGAGGAACGGAAGGTTCCAAATGGTTGGAAAAGAGCACAGCTACTTCCAGTTTCCAAGAAGGGTCGTCGAGCAGATGCGCAAAACTATAGGCCTATATCTCTGACATCGATCTGTTGTAGAATTTTAGAACATGTTTTTTGCTCGCTTATCATGTCGTTTATGGAAACCCAGAATCTACTCTGTAGGAATCAATATGGATTCCGGGAACAGAGATCGTGTGAGACCCAACTCGCTTTATTTGTTCATGAGACCCAGAAAATATTAGATACAGGCTCCTAGGTAGATGCCATTTTCCTTGACTTCCGGAAGGCGTTCGATACAGTTCCGCACTGTCGCGTGATAAAGAAAGTAAGAGCCTACGGAATATCAGACCAGCTGTGTGGCTAGATTGAAGAGTTTTTAGAAAACAGAACACAGCATGTTGTTATCAATGGGGAGACGTCTACAGACGTTAAAGTAACCTCTGGCGTGCCACAGGGGAGTGTTATGGGACCACTGCTTTTCACAACATATATAAATGACCTAGTAAATAGTGTCGGAAGTTCCATGCGGCTTTTCGCGGAGTATACAGAGAAGTTGTAGCATTAGAAAATTGCAGCGAAATGCAGCAAAATCTGCAACGGATAGGCACTTGCTGCAGGGAGTGGCAATTGACCCTTAACATAGACAAATGTAATGTATTGCGAATATATAGAAAGAAGGATCCTTAATTGTATGATTATATGATAGCGGAACAAACACTGGTAGCAGTTACTTCTGTAAAATATTTGGGAGTATGCGTACGGAACGATTTGAAGTGGAACGATCATATAAAATTAATTGTAGGTAAGGCGGGTGCCAGGTTAAGATTCATTGGGAGAGTCCTTAGAAAATGTAGTCCATCAACAAAGGAGGTGGCTTACAAACCACTCGTTCGACCTGTACTAGAGTATTGCTCATCAGTGTGGGATCCGTACCAGGTCGGGTTGACAGAGGAGATAGAGGAGATCCAAAGAAGAGCGGCGCGTTTCGTCACAGGGTTATTTGGTAAGCGTGATAACGTTACGGAGATTTTTAGCAAACTCAAGTGGCAGATTCTGCAAGAGAGGCGCTCTGCATCGCGGTGTAGCTTGCTGTCCAGGTTTCGAGAGGGTGCGTTTCTGGATGAGGTATCGAATATATTGCTTCCCCCTACTTATACCTCCCGAGGAGATCACGAATGTAAAATTAGAGAGATTCGAGCGCGCACGGAGGCTTTCCGGTAGTCGTTCTTCCCGCGAACCATACGCGACTGGAACAGGAAAGGGAGGTAATTATAGTGGCATGTAAAGTGCCCTCCGCCACACAGCGTTGGGAACCTTGCGGAGTATAAATGTAGATGTAGATGTAACTAGGCGTGTCCGTCCAAACGAAAACTGAATCTTTTACTGCAATCCGCTATTATGGAATCTTACTGTTATTAGTCCTATAATGATGGGAAGTCCATGGGCCTACTTATAATCTGTTACGGCTGCACTGGTGTACAATAAAATAAAATCATGCTAAAATGATTATCATTTGCGTAAGGCACCACTTCCAGCATGTAATGAGTACTGCTGTAAACAAGCCGTCATACCATTTATATCGAGAATTGATCTTAAATTAAATTTTGCTGTAGTACTGTTAATCAGTAGGACTTCATAATAGCAGATTCCAGTGGAAGATGCAATTCTCGTTAGTACTTACACGCCCAGCTGCGCGTTAAAAGGTTTAGAAACGCAATTTGTCTGCTGAGCTGAGCGAGCGAGCGAGTTCAGGACTACTATCGTGACGTACGCGCCGCGGCATGTCTTTCTCGTGGGCCTCGACCACAACTTACTCTACGTCACACTCGCTGTTTCTCTGGGCATTATTCGAGAAATCAAAACACATGCATACTCAGTATCCGCACATATCGATCGAAGTCTTATTAGCGGAGAGAACCAGTACGTCGTTCTCAATGAGGAGGCATCAGAAGCAAAGGTGGCGTCCAGCGCACCTTATGTTTCTATGGTAAGACTGCTGTTGTTTACAGTGTACTTATGTTATTTATTTATTTTAACTTGTGAAATTAGGGCCTTTAGTTTCTATCTGACATCAGATTAGCTTTTCATACATATAGTATTTCTTTACATTGTTGTTACTTAACAGATAACAATGAATTTAATGTGATAAAATATGTATAAAATCGTATTGATATACACCGATCAGCCTGAACATTATGACCAATTACGTAATACTCGGTGTGTCTGCATTTGGCTCGGATAACAGCGGCGACGCTTCATGGCATGGCAGCAATAAGGTCGTGTTAGGTCGCTGGGTGAAGTTGGCATTACATCTGTACTAGATATGTTGATAAAATATCGGTGTATCGATATCTCCCCCAGAAAATATCCATAAATATCGGCAACAGTTTCTTCCCAGATATATCGATATGTCGATATCGAAATGGCTTTATTCAATGCCGATATTTTCATTTTATATTAGACTTTTTTCACGGTTTTCGGTAAATATTTGAATTGTTCTCCTGAAATTATAGTAGAACATAATTTAACTTTCACTGTGCGGGAGGGCCTAACTACATTTTGAGCTTTAATAACGTCCAGCCTTTCTCTTTGACTGTGTCAAGCAAGTATAGGTGGCACAAAAGAGGAAGCCCGTCTGCTCTGAGTGGGTGTAGGTGTGACTGGAACAACAACATGTGAAGAAATAGCACGCCAGTTGCATTGAAAAACAATTTTTAACGTAGGTAGTGTGCTATTTCTTCACATCGGCGTTCTTCAAAAACAGTTGCTGAAAATGAGGAACAAAACTCTAAATGACAAGATTGGTCTTTGCGGCCTTGTGGAGAAGTGTGAGAGGGAACTCTGAGGTAATTGGAGCTCGGCGCCACCAACAGAAACTGCAACGTTTAGCTTCAGCTCGCTGTTTTCTACATCAAAAAAAATTATTTCAACATGAAGCCAGTGACAAAATAAGAAAATAAGGTATGAGACGTCAACTGGAATGAAATATTGCATGATAATCCACCATGTACTGAAACACGTATGTAACGTAGCAGCGATGGCGAGGCATTGCAGCGTCTCTGACCAGAGAGTATGCGCTTGACCGCGCGAGTGTTACGAGCAGTTCTCTGTCAGTAGTCGTTGCGAGCAGTAGCTCTATTCAGTTGCGTCGAGTACGCTAGTAGTCGTCATGCAGGGCGGTCGGTCAGTGGTAGCAGCCCAGTGCGGTTGTGTGATGTAGGCGGTCGGCATTCTGGTCAAGAGGCTGAATGAGGTATATTATTAATTAAGGTAATCATCAGATAATGTAAAGTTTATTTACTGTAATTAATTTTCTAACAAGTGCCCCAATAATAATTTTTATTCCAAAGCAGTTTTTACAAAACAAAATTTATTTAATTGCACTTCCCATTTCATTCCACTTCCGTTAAAGAAAAATTTCAGTTAAATCACGAAAAAAAAGGGAATATTATTATTTGCAATGCAGTTCCTCCAAGCTGTGCGCAAGAATAAGAGCAGAAATTTGACTAGCAGTTACAATGAGGTAAGAGTTTAATTCTGTTTTGCACAGGGCCAAAGACCGATATTTCGGTGTAATTGAATTTTCATTGTCACTGAGATTTCTTATCACTGAATAGACTTTAATTTTTTGTGAGGAATTTATATTTGAGTCAGATTGCGATTCTCATTTTTATTGTCATTAAATTTAATTGCTAGGGAGGTTACGTTTCGCTCCCATTCATTTATTATTTCTGTCTTTAAAATTTCAGTGGAGAGGTTACAGTACACAGTTGTTAATTAAGAACATAAGATTCGACCAATAAAGTATTGTAATACAAGCGTTTGGCTCTGAGCACTATGGGACTCAACTGCTGAGGTCATTAGTCCCCTAGAACTTAGAACTAGTTAAACCTAACTAACCTAAGGACATCACACACATCCATGCCCGAGGCAGGATTCGAACCTGCGACCGTAGCGGTCTCGTGGTTCCAGACTGCAGCGCGAGAACCGCGCGGCCACTTCGGCCGGCTAATACAAGCGTTTCAATTGCTCAAAGTCCAACAGTTAACTTACAAATTTTCAAGTTAAGTATTTTTCTTTCAATTCTTATTCTAAGGAAGATAGGCAGACTGCTACTTTGTTAGCCTACGGAATATCTAATAAAAAATCAATACTTAAATATGCAACTTTAAAACCAGCACCATATTTACAATGTGCAGCCGATATTTTTATGCCCCCATATGTCCCACACTGTACAGGGTGTTTATACATTAAACTTACAGTTATAAATGATATGTCAAATGAAAGAGCAACTCAAACACTTTTACCAAGAACCTTATAAATCTTAAATTTGAGCACCATTTGTCACACGGCACACATCAAGTCTGTACCCAAGCGCTGGATAGGCGGCAAGGGGCCCAATGACAGCTCTTGTTTTGCATGGCCTCCACGTTCACCCCACCTAAAGCCATGCGATTTCTTCCTTTGGGGCTTCATCAAGGATCGTGTGTACGTGCCTCCGCTACCAGCAGACCTCTCTGAATTAAGAAACCGGATTGAAGCAGCTGTTGCTACAATCACTGAAGACACACCAACGTTTGGGAAGAATACGGCTATAGACTTTATGTGTACCGTGTGACAAGTGGTGCTCACATTGAACATTTATAAGGTTCTTGGTAAAAGTGTTTGAGTTGCTCTTTCATTGGACATATCATTTATAATTGTAAGTTTAATATAATATATATTACAAAGCGTTAAAACCCCGATATTGATTTATAAACACCCTGTATATCGATTCTTTCATTCGATTTATCGAGGACAGATAGTAACACATTTTAAATTACGATATATCGAATTCGTCATGGTTTTAAAAATATCAACAGTCCTAATATGCACACACAAGTGACGCAATTCCCATAAATTCCGGGGAGGGGGTGATGACTGACACCACGTTCAATTCCATCACAGATGTGTTCGATCGGATTCAGATCTGGTGAGTTGGGAGGCGAGCACATCATCTGCAACTCGGCACTGTGCTCCATGAACCGCTCCATCACACTCCTGGCCTTGTGACATGACGCATTACGTTGTTGAGAAATGCCACTGCCGTCGGGAAACATAATCGTCAGGAAAAGGTGCACATGGTCTGCGACCAGTGTACGATACTCCTTGGCCCAGTATGGTGCGTTGCACGAGTTCTATTGGACCAATGTATGCCAACGTGAATACTCCCCAGACCATAAAGGAGCCGCAGCCAGCTTGTCTCCTTCCTACAGTACAGGTGTCAAGGAGCTGTTCCCCTGGAACACGATGTATTCGCGCCCTCCCATCGGCATGATGAAGAAGGCATCGAGACTCATCAGACCATGCAACGCTCTGCCACTGCGCCAACGTCCAGTACCGAAGGCCACATGCCCATTTAAGTCTTAGTCGCTGATGTCGTGGTGTTAACACTGGCGCATGCATGGGTCATCGGCTGCGGAGGATCATCCGTAGGAGTATTCGGTGCACTGTGTGTTCAGACACACTTGTACACTGCCGAACATTAAAGTCTTATGTTAGTTCAACCACAGTTCGCCGCTTGTCCTGTTTTAACAGTCTGCGCAGCTTACGACGTGTGACATCCGTAATGCCGCCATCCCTGGACGTGGTTCTACCTTGGTTCTGCCACCTTTTTGAAAACACTCACCACAAGTTGTACAGTTTCCGAAATGCTCATGCTGAGCCTCCGGGCCACCACAGTTAGCCCTCGGTCAAACTCAGATAGATCGGGCGCCTTCCCCATTCTGCACACGGACGGCACGCTCACTGATACTGAATGCATCCTGCGTGCGCCTTACTAGCAGTCATTCCTCCCCAGGTGACGCTGCTACCACCTAGATGTGTTTATATCGATAATATGTCGGCGGTCATAATGTCTGGCTGATCAGTGTAACAGATTTTATAATATATGAAGATAATGTAATACCACTGTCTACAAACAAATAACGTTAATGTTAACAGTACTACTACTACTGCTGTTCCTGCTACCACTAATAATAATAACAATAATAGTAATAATAATAATTATCTCTATCTATACTCTATTACCCCATGAAAATTTCTATGGTAGTTTCGGGGATTAGCGTGTACAAACAGACAACCAGACAGACACTACAGTTTTAGATGAAATTTGAATCTTTTTTCCTTGTGTACCGATTTTGATGAATTAAGCCTATACGTTCTTCCAAACTGTGCCCAAGATACCTCTGAAGCCCACACGAAATTTTGTCAAGTAGTTTTGGAGATTACCGTGTTCAAACAGACGGACAGACGGTTTTAGATAAAACTTAAAATTACCATGTCTTGTTTTGTCCGTGATCCGATTTTGATGAAATAAAGCATATATTTTGCCCCCAACCATGCTCATGTCACCTGTGAAAACACCAAGAAGATTCGTTAAGCAGTTTTTGAGATTAGGGCGTTCAAAAGAACTGTGAGACAATACGCTTTTACGGTTACAGGTAAGCTGAGCGTAGCTTGAGGTAACGTACAGGCGTTATTTAATCTGGACCCGATCATAAATAAAAAATATATTATGAATTAAATTTCATCTAAAACCTTCGTGTCTGTCTAATTGTCTGTCTGAACACGCTGAACTCCAAAATTTGCAGCCGATTTTTCATGGGGTTTTGACAGGTAAAGTGAGCGTAGTTTGGGGCAACAGATGAACTTATAGGCCTCATTTTATCGAAGTCTGATCACAGGAGAAAAGATATCGTAACATGAAGTTTTATAAATGTGAAAGCGTATTCGTCTGTTGCCTTGTCACGACTAAATCGCTGAATCGACTTTGATGAAATTTGGTGTGGAGGTAGCTTGAATGCTGAGGGCGAACACAGGTATTTTAAAAAGTAAAAAAAAGAAAAAAAAGTCCACCCTTAAAAGTGTGAAGAAGTGAATGGAACACATTTTATCATCAGTAAATATAAACTACGTCAAAAATTATTAAATTTCTAATGTACACACTGTAATATGTATCGCTACTTAAATAACACAATGCGTAGATGCGCACAGCTGCTCATATCCATCCGCATGTATCGGTCGGCAGCAACACTCTATGCGTGCCACATCTAGTGGTGGGATGGAGGGGGGGGGGGGGAGGGGAGGGAGGTGGGACCTGCATCGTGCTACGCTTACCCGAACAGTCAGATACGTGAGAGCAGCTGACATTATTGCCTGTACAACAGCTTATTTACTTACCATCATTCATCTTAACAAAGCTGCCGATATGCGAGCATAGCCTTGAGTGACAGCTAATAAGAATAACAGTACACTGCCTTACAAAATGTGAAGCATCCTGAAGAGGAGGAGGAAACGAAATGAAAAATCATGGGATGAAATGGTACGTAATGTTATTCCAGTCATTACAAAATTGGGTCAAATTTCCAAAGAACAGCAGTATGAACCCACTTATCAGTATGACGTTGCATGCACTAATTCCGTTGGGAAGGGGTCAGAAGGGTGTTTTATCCTATTCAGAGCCGAGCTGGTTCACATTTGTTAGAACTGGTCCTTGAAATCCTGCATAGACACTATGACAGAGTTGACAGCCTAGCTGGACCCACGCATATTGCACCGCAGACAGATCTGGGTATCTTACTGGCCACAGCAGTACTTCAACAGTGCTCGTATAGTTCACAGAGAAGCATGCCACGTGTGCACGAGCGTTGCCCTATTGAAAAATAGCACCAGGACGCTGTCGCATGACATGTAACACTCGAGGGTGCTGGAGATACGTGAATGTGAATACAATTGTGTCGTCAGAGTTCCCTCAGTCACTACTAGACGTGACCTGACGTCAGACCTGATTGCTCCCCACTCCACAACGCCAGGAGTGACATTACTGTGCCTCTTTAAAAAACTGCATGAATTGGTCCTCTCACCAGGCCGCCGCCATACTCGCCGACGATGGACATCCGGGGTAGTTCAAAAATGTTCAAATGTGTGTGAAATCTTATGGGACTTAACTGCTAAGGTCATCAGTCCCTAAGATTACACACTACTTAACCTAAATTGTCCTAAGGACAAACACACACGCCAATGCCCGAGGGAGGACTCGAACCTCCGCCGGGATCAGCCGCACAGTCCATGACTGCAGCGCCTTAGACCGCTGGGCTAATCCCACGCGGCATCCGGGGTAGTACAGAATCATGATTTATTGCTGAACAAGATGCGACGCCATTTTTCAGCAGTACATGGTTCCCGGTGGCGGCACCACCCCACCAGCCGTTTGTGTTGTGATGCTAAAATCAGCCTACGCATGAGACGATGATTCCCTAGCTTGGCTGCTGCTGGTCTCCAACAAACTGTCTAAGATGACACGAAATGTTGCAGGAAGTCCTTCACCTGTTTTCGTATTACAGGCACTGATGTGAAGGGGTTGCTATATGCTTGCTGCACAGTGCAGCCATACTCCCTTGCTGTGATGAGACGTGAACAACCGTAACCTTAACAACGACTATGCCTGCCCCCACGTTCCCATGCAGTCCAACATCGGACCACTGTCTCATGAAAGTGCCCCACAAGTCTGAATATTGCACGATTCGACCAGTCGCACGAATGGAGACGCACAATGAGACCCTTTTTAAATTTTGCTGGTGCTGATAACGCTGTCCCACACGAGTACGCCGCATTTCTCTGTCCTTCAGTTGTCACTCAACATCTGACGCTGTTCTTGCCCCCTTAGGTTCCCTACCAGGCCTGGTAACAACACTAAACACGAACAACACTAGTGAACTCTGGAGGTTGTTCTGTCTGTCAGAGAGAATTTCCACCCTTAGTCATTTAGATACCCGCCGATACTGCGTACGTGTATGAAGTTACGTTAACATACGAGCATGTCTTCTGGCCGGTTCACTTTTTTCGTCACACGATATGATAGCGGCAAACGCAAAATGTCCGTAGGGAGAGTGCAAAAGTGTTATTTTATGAAATAGCGAGTTACAAGGGGAGGAAATTTAGATAGACTGGAACAAGAAATTCAGATAGACTGCAGCAGCTGAGAGCTCTGAAAATGAAGAACATCTTGTTGAGAAGAAGGATACTTAGTTGTTCAGAGGTAGCGAGTACGTGCAGAAACAATGACAGCATTATTGTTGCTTTAGTAAATATCTTATTAACTGTCTTTTGAAGCTGGAGTTGTTATTCAGTTCTTTGGTATAATGAGGGAAGTTGTTCCAGAGTCAGATTCCTGCTACTGAAACAGAACTTCAGGAAAGAGGCAGAGTGATGGAGTGGGACAGAAAGGGTTCTTCTCGGATGGGAAACAGTGTTTCTCCTGTGTGGTTCAGACAAGAGCATTGAGATCAAAGAGACATACGGTGCGTGCCGTTTAACTGAAGACATTGAAATATCTCGAAAACATGACATTGGATCCAAAAAAATTATAGTTAAAATTTGTTACTCTAGGAGAGAGACATCCCATGATACCAAACTCAACCCCACACCCCACCCAGTGTGTGTGTGTGTGTGTGTGGGGGGGGGGGGGGGGCGAGACTTTTAAATCTGAAGTGGGAACCCCATTTTTATTAAAGATTCGGGTTCTACGGAAAAAAATAAATGTTTCGTCTGAAATATTTTTTTTTTGTTACGCGAAAGATGGCGCTGCAATCGGAAAAAACAAGGTGGGTAGAAAATCTTCTGCTTCAAATTGCAGTCCACTGACACTTGAATTAACCTCCCACCTGCACAATGCGAGGGTAGGACAGACAATTGTTTCTAACTTTCTGTGGGACTGCACTGCCTGCTGCGGTAAATCGTAGATCGCTACACGGTCACAGTGGCGCATCGAGCAGTCCCGCTGGAGGAATACAACGTTGAGAATGGGGTTTCCCAGTAAAAGTTATGAAATAATTGTCTGTCCAACCCTCGCAGCGTGGAGGTGGTGGGTTAGTTCAAGTGTCATTCGATAGAATTTTGAAACATGTGATTTTCTGACCATTTTGATTTTTTCCAATTACAGCGCCATCTGTCGCGAAAGGAAAAAAAAAATGTTTCAAACCAAATTTATGTATTTTTTCCCGTATAATCCGAATCTGCAATAAAAATGGGAGCTCTCATTTAAGATTTAAAGATGACCTCCTCCGCCCCATCCCCCCGCCCCCCCCCCCCACCCCCCGCCCCCGCCCTTTGAAATGGGATGGGGTGGGCAGTTGAGTTTGGTATGACTAGATGTCCCCCTTCGAACCGAACAAATTTTAACTATCAGTTGTTTGGATCCGATGTGTAGTTTTCGAGATATTTCAATGTCTAGAGATAAATAGAACACCGTGTACATGGGGAACAGTGTACACTGACAAGGCGGTAGGGGAGAAAGAAATCTTTGTGCTTGTCTGCACATAGGCAGGATAACTGTGCATAAGATGCTGAAATATGATCAATGAGTCGAGTCGAACGTCACACATATATCAAATGTTGGCATTCATCGACAGTTTTAGGCATCATGAGGGTTCCTCAGGAAGACATTGCAGGATAACATCGTTGTTATCAACAGTGTAAGTGTAAGTACTTGTTTAACTTCCTTTTTCATTTCAAAAGGGAAGAACGTTTCATGTTTTTTTTAAGGCATTGAGATTTGCTGATGCCTTTTTGTACATTGCATCTGTGTGCTCAGTCCAGTTCAGCTCTTCATCTGCTGTTACCGCTAGACTGTTTTCCGAGGGAGAGAAACTGATATATGACCCATTTAGTATTAAAGATGGTAAGGATTCCCGGTATTTCGTGATAATGTGTCTACTATGAGCAACCGGGACCTCTCGGATTTTGGATGTATTGAAATTTGGCCCTATATTCTGAGCCCATTTTGAATGTGCACGTATGTCAGCATCGAAATTCTCGACAACTGTCTTCATGATTTTAGATGTAACTGGAGGTTATCAGCACGCTTGTCGTACTTAACAATAGGACAGAACTGATCTCACATCATTGACATACAATGAATGAAATTTAGCAGCTGATACATAACCCTGTCGGACGCGTGGTACTGTCTGCATTCAGACTTCATGGTACCGGACCTAACACATTGTTGGTGAGGTATCAGGTTCCAGCGAAACAAACCACTGTACTTGGAGAGAAATTTAGGCTGCTAATTTTGACCACGTCGCGTGCTGGTGTGATAACTAGGTGGCGTTCACAGGGACCTTAGGCGGAGAATTAAAGCAGTTGTCCTCGGCAGCCACATGTCCTCTATGGTCGACAGCGTCAGGGGGTTTGGTTTATAGGTTTCACCAAAAAAGCATGAAATCCAAAGAACGTCTTTCTGTTACCAGGCAAAGAGGAAAGAGGCCCAGTAGGTTGTAAGTAAAGACAGGAACGAGGCATGATTTAAAGCTAGAGAAGACATAGCACATGGTAAATGCCCATGCAGAGAAACCGTAGAAGGTCTTCAAGACAATAAGAGGACAACTGGGATTAGTGTAACAAGCACTGAAGGATAGATGACGCATTATTATACATTATTTACCGAAGACAGAGTTTGTTTCTTACATCCCACCATGCATGAAGACTGGAGAGTGGAGAACATCCCACCTGTGACACCTTATGAGTGGCTTAAAATGTGCAATACGCGAAGACTGTCAAAGTCCAGGTCCAAAGTATCGTAGATGCAGAACCAGTGGTGCTATATGAAATCTTGGTTAAAATCGACAACAAATGCTTAAGAGGAGTTTAAGTTCCAGGTGAAAGGAAGTAAGCTGCAATTAGTTCTTTTCATCAGGGTAAAGATGCAAATACATGATTCAGAAGAGAAGAACGGATTTAGATTGCGGTGTTCATGCTTAGATGGGATAGTTATTTTACAGAATCTCGTAGAGAAACAAGGGTCAATCGGCTCAGTGCTAGAGACTCTTTTAGCCCTTGTGGATTGCAGAAAGCCTATGACACTGTTCTTCTGCGAAATAGGTTATCAGTCATCATGATAAATAGCGTCGTATCGGCGACGTATTTTAAAGCTATACAAAATTTTGTGCACTCTGTGCTAGTTCGGTTAACGGTGGAAACATAGTTTCAAAAATGGTTCAAATGGCTCTGAGCGCTATGGGACTTAACATCTGAGGTCATCAGTCCCCTAGAACTTAGAACTACTTAAACCTAACTAACTTAAGGACGTCACACACATCCATGCCAGAAGCAGAATTCGAACCTGCGACCGCAGCGGTCGCGCGGTTCCAGACTGAAGCGCCTAGAACCGCTCGGCCACACCGGCCGGCAAACATAGTTTCACAGTCATTTATAGTCTCCAGAGAACTTCAACAAGGATGCTCTATGGCGCCAAGCAAATTTCAAATCTGTTTAGAGGATTCCTTAAGAGATGGAGAAAAAGTATTGCGGAATGGAAATAACCACAGAAAAAATCTTTGTGTACCGTTCTCTTTGCTGATGATCAGTATAATAACCGGAGGAAAGGACGATACTGCGAAGACTGTACTAACAACACGAATAATGGGGACTGACAATTAACATGCATAGAAATTAGTATTTAACAGCAGATATTTAACTGATAAAAGCCATAGGATATGATAGTGAGTATCGCTTCCATCCATTGCCTGAAGCACAGGTTACGTAAATAACTAAATAGGCCAAGGGAAAAGAGCAATAAGACATCTCAACTCTTTTCTCTAGAATATAAATATAACAAAAAGGACTAAGCAAGCCATCTACAAAATTAATTGTTGAGGGTATTGCTGTATATGACGCAGAGACAATGAACTAAGAGAGAGAGAGAGAGAGAGAGAGAGAGAGAGAAGGAGAGAGAGAGAGAGAGAGAGACAGAGAGAGAGGGAGGTGTTACTGGTACCCGAAGCGTACTTTTGGAGAATCTGGGCGTGAAGGACAATACAGTAAGAGAGATTATTGCACCCAGAAAGATGATATATGTAGCAGAAACAAAACAGCTGTTTTGGCTCGGACATGTAGAGAGAATAGATGACGGCAGGTAGCCAAAACAAATTTGGAACCCAGAAGGAAGATGAAGAGCGGACACCCGCCACGCTCATGGAAGGCTTTTAAGTGCCTATCAGGTAATGGCGGACAGAGGCCTCTAGGAAGGAGACTGGCTGAATAAAAACTTGTGGAAAACGGAGAGCGAGAAGCGACCATAACAGTAAGCATCACTCGCTATATGATGATGATATAAAAAGTACTATGCAAAAAGTTTCGACAAAGGCCCAAAGACATAAAGTGGTGTGGTTTTAATGGATTTATTCGAGCTGCAGTCCAAACCGTCCAGCATATGAACATTGTGAAAATGGTGTTCTAGCACCGATTCCAGTTACTTACACGTGTTTCTGCCGGCAAAATGTTCGCTCAGTGACTCAAACCTGATGTTACGGATGGTTGATAGCAATCAAAGAGAATCAGATGATTTCTCTCGAAATAAAAGTTTATGTAGACGTACAACGCTATTTTTTAATCTCCTTATTTGTGCTTGGACATTACACCTCAGTCAGATCGGTTGTTGTGGTAATGGAATGAAGTCGAATTAAATCTGGCGCTGCTGAAGGAATTATATTAGGAAATGAGATACCAAAAGCAGTAGATGAGTTTTTCTATTTGGGCGCCAAACTAACTGATGATGAAACTTCCTGGCAGATTAAAACTGTGTGCCCGACCGAGACTCGAACTCGGGACCCGAGTTCGAGTCTCGGTCGGGCACACAGTTTTAATCTGCCAGGAAGTTTCATGTCAGCGCACACTCCGCTGCAGAGTGAAAATCTCATTCTTGTAACTGATGATGGCTGAAATAGAGAGGATTATAAAATATAGACTGTTAATAGCAACAAATCCATTCATGAAAAGAGGAAATTGTTGGAAGCAGAATGGTTAAAAGCAGAAGATTAAATGGGCAAATCAAGTAATTAATGAGGTAGTGGATGGAACCTGGAAAAAAAGACATTTATGGCATAACGTGACTAAAAGAGGGATCGGTTGAAGGGTCGGTTGATCGGAAATACTCAAATAATTGCCAATTTGGTAATGAAGGGAACTGGGAAGGGGAGAAGGAGGATTAAAAAGGAGACCAAAGGATGAATTCAGTAAGCAGATGTAAATGGTTAGCCAATCAGGCCGTTTCGAACGGCCTGCCAGATGCAATTAATGTTAACAATTCTCATAGCGAAGATGATAGCCACGAAACTTCTCTGCCTTTGGCTCTGGTTCGACCCTTACTACCACCACATTTCCACGTTTTGTACCGCTCTCAGCTTTAGGAAACCATACCGAAGACGTCGAATCTGGAGGGGCCGCTTCAGTTCTAATTAACTTGGAAACGGTGCTACGTATCGGATTTTTTAACAATTATTTTTCAGTACAGCTTACCCTGCAACACCCTTACAAGATTTTCATACTTTTTCTGACCAGCCTGTACAAGGAAATATCGTCGCCTGTAAGCAAGTTTTCAGCTACGAAAGTTAATTATTATTTTTCTGACATTTTCATTTGATACTTATGTGGAATTACGAAATCTCAATCCTAATTTTCATTTAATTACAAAAGAGTACACATTTTTAATTTGAAATGTAGATCTAACTGAATCTCAGCATCAACATGTTGCCTGCTTTTCTTGGCTGCATTTGGGTTGTTGCAGAGGGAGGAAATGTCTACGGACCACAGTAAAGTTTTGTGAAATACAAGAAGAACAAAACTCGGGAACTGTTTTTTTTTCCTTCGTATTAGCGTCAGAGGTAACTTTGCTAAAAATAAAATATTCCAGAATCAGGGAAATAATGAAGTATTCATTTCTCTGGTCCCAGAAATTGAATCACCTTCTTTCACTGCAGCGCCTGTACATCTTTATTCATATTGTATGCTTTACTGATAATCGAGTGAACAAACTGCTTAAAACGCCGAAATGTGAACACGTAAATGACACTTTCTGAATCCGTGCGCCTAAAGAGTCGTGACTAATGGTGCTGATTTGGAAAAAAGAGTGAAGAACTCGGAAGATTTGCGGCGGTCCACGTGTTCTTCGTGACGAAAATGCAGCGTTCGAGCTGCCCAGAAATCCAAAATAGTTTCAACTTCAGACCAGACGTACAAAGAAAATCGTGTGTGTAATGTGTCAGGGAATATTCATCCCTATATAGTCGATAGAATATTTTTACTTTTTAAAAAGTTATTTATAATCAAAATATGGAACGCAAATTTTTCGTGATCGGCATCATTAACCTTTTGGAGGTACTCGTATAATGATTAACGCAAAATTACATATTTTTATTGAAGAGCAATGTTCAACTGAACCATCACTAAAACCAAGTGTTGAAGCTTCTTGGTTCCTTATTGTAGGAAAAGTAAAAAGAATGCTTTAATTTAAATTTATTTCATATTTTGAGAGAGAGGTTTTCATTTCTAATATTTTGGTCTTTGTCACACAAAGGCTGTCGTATATTAAAAAGGACGGGTTTCAAAGAGATAGCATCTCTTTGAAATATAAAACGCGTTGACCTGCTGTTATCTAATTACAGTGCTATGAAATACTTTTACAAAACCGGATGAGAGCTGACGAAAGGGGCAAGAGTTTTCTGTCCCTCTGGATTTCTCTTGTTAATGTATTACATCTTTATACAGTTTTTTGTGACTGAATTGCCTTTCTTCTTATGGTAATGATTTTTGTTTCGTAATTGTTGTTTTTTTTCATTCTAGAAGCGTCTGGACTGTACTGTAACAAGCTTAGGTTAGTGCTCATTTCCGACGTCATAAAGAAAATATCGTTTTAATGGGTATGGAGCTGATACAGCGAGGAATGCAGAACTTTCCAAAGCTCTAGAAGGAGTATAAGCTAACTGTACAAGCCTCCACTGCTCATAGCCTATACTGCATTTACTATTCAACTTGTTGACATCGTTCTGGACTATTCATAAGCTTAAACATTTGATGAGAGACAATCGCTCTTCGTTTGATAGACTGCATTAGAAGAGGCCGCGACGAAACATTATGCGACTGCAGGCATTGACGGATTCGTCCCGGGAAATCAGCCGAGTAATATGTTCATTTCGGAGCGACGTTCCGATGACTTCCGTACTTGTCCTCTCTACGACAGATGAACAGCAAGAAACTTACGGGACCGAAATGAACATGTCACTTGGCCCATTCCCGAGAAGAATCCATCTATGATAAAACTTAACTGGAGGAACGTGGGACTACTAGGGGGTCAGGGATTTTCTCTGCCTCGTGATGACTGGGTGTTGTCTGCTGTCCTTAGGTTAGTTAGGTTTAAGTAGTTCTAAGTTCTAGGGGACTGATGACCATAGATGTTAAGTCCCATAGTGCTCAGAGCCATTTGAACCATTTGAACTACTAGGGAGCATTTCACCGATGAAGTGAGCAACACTAAACTATACCATTTAACAACTGTTACTCGTTACGTCACACGATATTTTCCTGTTAGCGATTAGCAGCTTTTGACAATTTTCCGTTTTGAAAACTTCTTTTAATCCTTTTTATTTGTTAAAAAAGCCAAATTATATGGTTTCGACATTTCTGTTTTGAGAATCTATGTCGTAATATACAATGATGTACTTCTATACTGGGTGTGTCACGCAAAACGTAAAACCCCTTTTGTTTCGTAAACGGTTCTAGATATCGAAACGAGGTTTTCGGCAAATTATAGTAGCTAAGGGGCACGTACTTTAGTATATAATGTAGAATCTCAACTTCTCTACCGCTCTAGATATTGAAGCAAGTATGACTTTTAAAAGTAGGCTATGCTTTTTTTTAACGGTTCCGAAAACACCTGAAAAGATTATTACAGCGATATAATGGTTGTTAATTTTGAAGTTGAATTTCTTCGCAAAAGAATCCGAGAAGTTCTCTGAAGCTGAAAAACAAGTCGGCCGAAATTGGCTATTGCGTAGTAAACAGATGATGCCAGCCTATCGATTTATGGAGCCGTTAGACTGTTTGCTTGTCGGCACCGCAGAAGTAGCAGGAACTGTGTTGTCTATCGGCCAGTCATTTCTGCTTCAGGATTTCTTGCATGCGGAGTTGTACACCAATGAGGAGAAGTCAGACATACTTCTTTTACACGGCGAATGTCAGGCAAATGCTATCGAAATGTTAATGGAAAACTACCTGACGCCGGCCGGTGTGGCCGAACGGTTCTAGGCGCTACAATCTGGAACCGCGCGACCGCTACTGTCGCAGGTTCGAATCCTGCCTCGAGCATGGATGTGTGTGATGTCCTTTAGGTTAGTTAGGTTTAAGTAGTTCTAAGTTCTAGGGGACTGATGACCTCAGAAGTTAAGTCCCATAGTGCTCAGAGCCGTTTGAAACATTTTTGAACTACCTGACGAAACTGTGGTTGTTTCCACAACCACCTGGAAACGTACGCACATTTCAAATAGTTTTCCTAAGCCCCATCTCATGCTCGAGAAGATAGCACATGCTGTAGTTCCACATACAAAAATCACAGACAACCCTGTGTCGATGTCGTGTAGGAAGTGATGCTTGTCTTGGTAGCGTAAGCCAATCTTGCTACATATAACGACGGAGCCTGCCATGAGAGCTCTACTTGGTGGTGTTTACACCATAATAGCCTACTGTGGTCGCATCGCTTTCCAATTTCAATGCATTTCTCGGACGATTTTGCAAAAGGTTTCAACGTCAATACTGACAAGCGCTATATCACTGCAATTGTCTTTCCAACGGCTATTGAATGCAGTAATGGAAAGTACGAGGGTTGGAACTTAAATAGTGGCAACTATTTATTCGCAACCGATACAAAAGAGTTACGTGTTTGCACCTGTTACTGTCCTTGAAAGTAGTCACCAGCGTTGTGTAGAAACCGTTCCCAGCGATGTGAAAGGCGTAGTATACCCTTAGCAGAGCCTGTGTTCTGTTGATGGTGTGAATGGAGCGGTCTTAAGTTATGGTGATTCTCGGTTATGACTGTGATAGTGTTATCCCTACGCATTAGTTCCTCCACGGCACACCGTCAATGCACAGTATTAGTGCTCGTTTTTGGAGCATCACCTGCGACCAGCTTTGCGAAAGAAGCGGCGACACTTACTGCGCAACCCACCAATCATTTTGCACGACAATGCGCGGGCGCATACAGCGCAAGCTGTGGCTGCTCTGTTCGGTCGATGGGACTGGGAAGTACTGTACTGTCCACCATACTTGCCGGACTTGAAGTCCTTGTGACTTTGATTTGATTCCGAAGATGAAGGAACCACTTTGTGGCATTCGCTTCAGAACTGTTCCAGAGATTCGACAGGCAGTAGACGTCTCCATTCGCACCATCAACGGAACAGGTTCTGCTAACGGTATACTACACCTTCCACATCGCTAGCAACGGGTTCTACACAACGCTGGTGACTACTCTGAAGGACAGTAACAGGTGCAAACATATAACTCTTTTGTATCGGTTGTGAATAAATAGTTGCCACTACTTAAGTTCCAACCCTCGTACATGGTTCCATTAAAAAGCCAAACTTGTTTCAGTATCTCAGTTGATACCACAGTTCGGAGCATTATCCACACAAAATGTTACGTGCCCCTCGCCATACTGTCAATTGCGGGAAACCTCGTTTCGATATCTAGAACCCTGAAGGAAATAAAATGGATATTACTTCTTACGTCACTCATCCTGTATAACGTCGATCCATCTAATAGGGCGTGAGTTCAGCTTTGGTACTCAAAACGGCTTCAGTTTCTTGTAGGACACATTTTACAATTAGCTGGTGTACGTTTGTTGCAGATGGTATCAGACCGAGTTATCATCAGGGGTACAGATGGGCTTATGCCGGCAGGCTGGAGGTACTTCATCCATACACTGGCACTCTGATGAGCAGTGTCTGTCACACTTCGTAACTGTAAGGGCTGAGATGAATATTCTACTCATTCGTCAAAATGAAATCGTTGCTGGGCAGCGTAAAAGACCGTTTAGGCCTCCACAAGTGTGGAGTGTACCGGATCCTCTGGTTGCGTGGTCTGTTGCACGTAGGCCAGACTACCGGAACCGTGGAAGAACGCTGCACGGAACACACATGACACACATGTCTTGGACAACTCTGGAGTCGGTGGTCGCAGGGCGCTACGAGGAAAGGAGACACTATGATATCGACCAAATGAAGGTGCCGATAAAAGACTTCTGGGATTCCATCGTAAAAGAATCCATTGAAATGAATCCTCTCCTGCGCTGACCTCTTCATCTCAGAATATCACTTGCGCTCTAGGGCCTCAGTAGTTTGTTGGATGTATTCAAATCCGTGTTCTCCTGCAGTTTTTAGCTTCTACAGCTCCTTCTAGTATCACGGGGCTATTCCCTGATGTCTTAACACAAGTCCTGTCGTCCTGTCCTTTCTTTTTGTCAGTGTTTTGCGTACGTTCCCTTCTTCCCCGATTCTGCGAAGAACCTCTTCACTCTTTATCTTATCAGTCAATGTACCTTCCAACATTGTTCTCTAGCACTACATTTCAAACGCTTCGGTTCTCCTCTGTTGCTTTTTTCCCACTGTCCATACAATACCATACAATGCCGTGCTCCAAACATATATCCTCAGAAATTTCTTCCTCAAATTAATTAATGTTTATGTCTGACACCAGTTAACTTCTCTTGGCCAGGAGCACCCTCTTTACTTCTACCACTCCGCTTTTCATTTCCTCCTTGCTTCGTCCGTCATGGGTTGTTTTGCTCCCAAGATAGCAGAATTCCCAAACTTCGTCTACTTCGTGTTCACCAGTTTTGATGCTAAACTTCTCGCTATTTTCATTGCCGCTACTTCTCATTATGTTTTGTCTTTTTCTGGTTTATTCCCAGTCCATATTCTGTACCCATTAGCTTGTTCATTCCACTCAACACATCCTTTAATTCTTCTTCACTTTCACTGAGGACAGCAACGTCGTCAGCGAATCTCGTCATTGATATCCTTTCACCCCCAATTTTAATCCCACTCTTTCCGTCATTCCTTCTTCGATGTATAGATTGAACAGAAGGGTGGAACACAGCATCCCTGTCGTACTCTCTTTTTAATCCGAGCACTTTGTTCTCGACCTTCCAGTGTTATTGTCCCCTCTTGGTTCTTGTACGTCTATATATACGACGGTAATCCCAAAAGTAAGGGTTCCTATTTTTTTATAAGTACATAGTCCTGTTTATTTCTTCAATGGTTTAAATCAGTTTACAGCCTGAACATTTAGCTATTTTTCGATATAATCACCATTTCTGTCGATGCATTTTTGTAGACGCTGTGGCAGCTTTTGTATGCCCATGTCATACCAGCTCGCCGCCATGCTGTTCAGAAAGTTATGAACCTCTTCTCAGGTGTAATGTGGTATGCCCACGTTCCGTCACCCGTGACAATTGAGTCCAGAAATTTGTCCTGTTCGGCTGCAAGGCGGTGAAGAAATGAGCTGGAAGCATCAACTAGTTGCCGCACGTGGTCCTCAGTCAGCATGCGTGGCATCCATCTTCCGCACACCTTCCGGTAGTTCAATGTTTCCGTTAAAATTCTGTGATCGGTGCTTCGGGAAACCTCAGGAACCAACGTGCAGAGATCATCCAGGGTAATCCGCCGATCTTCACTCATGCTTTGTTCAACCTTCAACACTGTCTCCTCAGAAATTGACTGTCTCCCGCTCCTTTGTTCATCGTGAGTTTCGTTCCGACCAGCTGCAAACTCTCTACACCACTTACGAACATTTTTGACATCCATGCACGACTCACCACACACTTCCGTCAATTGGCGATGGATTTCAATTGGCGCAGTGCCCTTTGCGTTCAAAAACCGAATAACTGCGCGCAATTCGCACTTGGCGGTAACATCCAACGGGAGCTCCATTTTCAACGGCTGCCAAGCCAAGACTGAGCGCCTCAGCACTGTCTTCGATAGTATCTCCATTGCTATCGCGCAGAGAAGGCATTGATTGTTTCTTGCAGCTAACATACTTCACATACGACCAGAATCTCTTGGGATTTTCTGCCAGGTTTCGAGCAAAGTTTCGTTGTGGAAACTGTTGTGAGCGTCTCGCATTGAAGTCTGCGCTAAATTTTGAGCTTTTGTAAAAGATCTCCAATCATGGGGATTTTGAGTCTGTTTAAATTTGGCATGTTTGTTTCGTTGTTTCTGCAACAGTGTTCTGACCCGTTTTGTGTATCTAAGCTGAGCCTTTACATTTCCCTTTTCAGATTTTCTAGCTTTCCTACAACGTTCAAACTTCTGGCATTCCGAGCTCCGATTCACAGAATGTTATTCCGTTGTTATTTTTCCGTATTTTTGTCATGGTCACCTCCCCCGAACGCGTTCAGATGCAGGCCACATGTCCTGTGGATACACATTATGTGTCGTTAATGCAGTGGTTTCCATCGCCTTCTGCATCCTTGTGCCGCTGATCATTGCTGATTCTTGCCCCTTGCAGCGACAGATCCTCCCCCCCCCCTCCCCCCCCGCTAAAAAAGCAAGAGATTGATGTTAACGTCCATCCGCTGCTCGGCCCTCTTTCGACAAGGCCGTTTGCAGAATGAGGATTACTTCTTACGCTGAAAGTCTTCGGCCGCTATTACTGATGATTTTTATTCAAAATGTAAACAATGGCCAGGGACCCAGTAGGTTTTGACTACCAGTCTAAGGCTCTGCCCCATTTATTTCCACATTTTGTTCGTCATTGTTCTCACTACCCTTGGTTTTCTTTTTATTTTTTTTATTCTACAGAGGACAGCTCGTCCTCTGACCGAACATGCTAAACTACCATGCTGGCACCCCGTGACCACGGGTGACCACAGTACGAGATTCGAAAGGCAAATAACAAGGTAGGCAGAGAGACGCTGGGGATGCTGGACGGAACAGCAGCGACTATTGGGGCGCGGATCGAGTGCAGAATGCTGGTCCCCAGTGGACGCGCAACAGTAGCAGGTCGCCCTCAGATATGAAACGAGCCGTCCCAGCCACCCGGATGCGTACCTGAGACCAGTAACCAAGTATGTAGTCCCCCCCCCCCCCCCCCAGCCGGTAGGAATGTTACGCAGTAAAATGACTTTACCCTACAGAAAATCACCTTCTCCGTAATATACTTCGACTAGGAAGGACAACTCTCAGAAGTGTACGCTGCTGCAAACGTCTGTCACTTAAAGACAACACAAAACTACGTGGCAGATATGGTCGATATATATATAGCAACAGATCAGACAAGAGATACATTCTGAAAAAACAACCCAGATTGACGACGAAGACCAACAGAAATATGCACTGGTGAGTGAAAACACTGTGACCATCTGCTCAATAGCGTGCCTCTCTTTGAAACGCAATGGATTTGATAAGTCCTTGGAGGTTTCTGGAGACATGTGACACCCTGTGTTCTACACACAGGTGACGCAATCCTCCTGAATTACAGGCCGGTGGTTTGTGACCCAGAACCTGTCTCCCGATACCGTCCCAGGCGCGTTCTATCAGGTTCAGATCAGCCGAATTTGGTGGCCAACACAATGCTCCTCAGACCACTGTAACACGATTGTGGCATTGTGAATCGATACCTATCCAGCTGGAAGAAATCGTCGCTGCCGGGGAAGACATCAAACGTGATGGAATACGGGTGGTCCGCAATAATGTCAACCTAGTCGTCAACTATTATGGAGCCTTCGATTACTACCATAGGTACTATCGAATTCCAGATGATTATCCCGACAGCATAATTCTGCCCCCAGCGCCCTGTGTCAATGGCACAATGCGTATTTCTAGCAGCCGTTCGCTTGGATGGCAGCGTATCTGGACTCGACCAGTGAGCTGTGTAACAAGAAACTTGATCCACCCGCCCAGGTGACACATTTCGACTGATCCGCGGTCCAATGTCGATGATCCCATGCTCACTGTAATCGTAACTAACGTTGTTGTTTGGTCAAGATGGAAATATGTATAGATGCCCTGCTGCGGAGCCCCATGTTCAAAAATGTGCGGTGAACGGTGTGCTATGAAAAGTTTGTGCCCGCACCAACATTTTATTCCGTTGTTAGATCTATCACAGATCACCACTTATCCTGCGTTTAAGAGCGGGAAAGCTAACGACCACCACTTTCTGTCATCTGGCGTGACTGACTAACTCCTTGTCACCTACTCGTTGTTTCCCCGCCCTTTAAACACTTTCTGCAAAAGCATACTATAGTAGCATTCGAACAGCAGACCAGCTTCACCATCTCCGAGATGCTAGTTCGCAACCACAGGGTCAGAACAACCTGCCCTTAGTCGAAGGCCCTTATGTCAGCGGATTTCACAGCATCGTCACTAGAATGATCCCCCATTCGTTTCTGTTCCATTTATATACTTTCCTTACCGCGTCTTATGCTGCCAATGCCACTAGGGGGCTTTCAGTCTTTCGGTGGGCAGTGGTCATAATGTTTTGATTTTCAGTGTATCATTCTTTCTTAGAAACTGACGTTCAGAAAAATAAGTGTCATCTTCACTGCGATTTCAGCGTTCTTTTTAAGTTACTCTAGTCGATTATGGTATTTACAGGCGGACCAGAGGGACAAGACTGTCTGCACGGATCATCCCCTAACATCCCTTAATTTTTCGACTTCAAACCAACAGCGAACAATTATGGCCTGGTGAAATGGCACGTTGTCAACGATAGCATGAAGTCTGTGAATGGCTGTAAATAGTCTCCAAGTAGCCGAATATTACCATTTCCAGTCAATGATCGGTTCAGTTCCACCAGAGCATTCAGTCCATCCCATGTAAACACAGCCCACACCATTATGAAGTCACCACCAGCCTGCACAGTGCCTTCTCGTCAAGGTTTCGTGGGGTCTGCGCCAAACTTGAACCCTTCCATCAGCTCTTACCAAATGAAATAGGGACTCATCTGCCCAGACCACGATTTTCCAGTCGTCTCGGATCCACCTGATATCGTCAGGAGCCCAAGAGAGGCAATGGATGCCATGTCGTGCTGTTAGCAAAGAAACTCGCGTCGGTCGTTTACTTCCATAGTCCATTAACTAAATAATTTCGCCGCGCTGTCCTAACGAGTACGTTCGTCGCACGTCTCACTTTGATTTATACGGTTATTTCCCGCAGTGTTGCTCGTCTGTTAGCTCTGGCAACTCTACGCAAATAGCACAGCTCTCGGCCGTTAAGTGAGGGCCGTCGGCCACTCGTTGTCCTTGGTGAGGTGTAATGCCTGAAACGTGGTATTCTCGGCACACTCTTCAAGCCGTGGATCTTGGAATATTGAATTCCTTAACGATTTCCGATGTGGAATGCCTCATGCGTTTAGCTCCAATTACCATTCTGCGTTCACTCTGTGTGAATTCCGTCGTGCGGCCGTAATGACGTAGGAAACCTTTTCACATGCATCACCTAAGCGGAAAGGACAGCTCCGGCGATGCGTTGCACTTTATCAGGTGTACCGGTATGAAATGAACGTTTTTTTGTGAAAATGAAACACTAATTTTGAACTGAAAAGTAAAAACATTTTATTCAAAGTACTGACCATTGCTTTCCATACATTTTGACCATCTTTCTGGCAATTTGTGGACACCAAGCCAATAGAAATGTTCGTCTTTTGAAGCGAACCAATCAGACACCCAATTTTCGACTTCTTCGTAGGAATCGAAGTGTTCCTCAGCCAATACGTGTCTCATTGATGAAAACAAATGATAGCCGGAAGGGGACAAGTCTGGTGAATACGGCGGGTGGGGTAGCAGCTCCCAGGCAAGTGTTTTGATTGTATCCTGAACGAGTTTTGCTTTGTGCGCAGGTGCAATGTCGTGTAAAAAAAATTACTTTGCCATGTCTTCTGGCCCATTCTGGTCCTTTTTCGATCAGTGCATAGTTCAAATTGATCATTTGTTGTCTGTAGCGATTAGTATTCACAGTTTCACCGAGTTTTAGAAGCTCATGATACACCACACCTTTCTGATCCCACAGAAAACAGAGCATTGTCTTCTTGCCCAATCGATCTGGTTTTGCAGTCGATGTTGATGGTTGTCCCGGATTAACCCATGGTTTTTCCCGTTTAGGATTCTTAAAATAAATCAATTTTCCATCTCCAGTAACAATTCGATGCAAAGTTGATTTTCTTTCATGTCTTTGAAGCAAAATTTGACAAATGGTTTTTCGGTTTTCCATCTGTCTTTCATTCAATTCATGTGGCACCCATTTTCCACACTTTGGGATCTTTCCCATAGCTTTCAAACGGTCAGAAATTGTTTGTTGTGCAACGTTTAGCATTGCTGCCATTTGATTCTTGCTCAAAGTATCATCTTCATCCAATATTACTAGCAATTCGGCGTCTTAAGTACTTTTTTGGTGGTCTTCCACGTTCTTCACTTCTTACATCAAAATCATTATTTCTGAACCGTTAAAACCATCTTTTGCATGTTGCTTCTGATAGAGCATGTTCACCATATGCCTCGACAAGTATTCGATGCGACTCTGCAGCACTTTTTTTCAAATGAAAACAAAAAATTAATGCTTTCCGCAAACCATCACTTTCTGGTACAAAATTCGACATTGTTAACACGATGAAAACATATGATGTTGTTTGTTCCATGACTTGATGTATACTAAGTATCTTTGACAGACGTCATACCAAGCAAGCAAAAAAAAAAAATTAGCTCACACAACAAATGTTCCCTATCGACAAATTTGTATCTTAACACTCATTTCATACCGGTACACCTGGCGCTACTACTGGCATCTGTATGTACGCATATCTTTATCCCGTGAGTTTTGCCACATCAGTGTAAGTAACTGTTCCAGAAATAGGGTTCACCGGTTCAGGCACGCAACTTACCGCAAGGGCCGGGGTGGCTGACGCGCGTCTCGTCGCGGTTGGCGCACGCCTTGGCGCGCAGGTGGCACTCGCTGGCGTACGTGGCGCCATCGCTGCCGCAGACGGTGGCGTCGGCGGCGGCGTCGGGGGCGGCGTCGGGGGGCGGCGGCGGGCAGTCTTCGGGGCACCGGCAGAGGGGGCGGCCCTCCACCGACTCACACTCCGCGCCCCACCAGCAAGGCGCCTCCTCGCATGGCTCTGCCGCATATACATACACACTGGTCAGAACGTGTCTGTCCCTCTCCTGTACAGCTTTATGACTGCGGTCAGTCCACAGTAATCTACAGGGTGTTATAAAAAGGTACGGCCAAACATTCCTCTCACACAAATAAAGAAAAGATGTTATGTGGACATGTGTCCGAAAACGCTTAATTTCCATGTTAGAGCTCATTTTAGTTTCGTCAGTATGTACTGTACTTCCTCGATTCACCGCCAGTTGGCCCAATTGAAGGAAGGTAATGTTGACTTCTGCGAATGGTTCATTCAACAATGTGTCAATCCTCATTTCAGTGCAAATGTTCTCTTTACGGATGAGGCTTCATTACAACGTGATCAAATTGTAAATTTTCACAATCAACATGTATGGGCTGACGAGAATCCGCACGCAGTTGTGCAATCACGTCATCAACATAGATTTTCAGTGAACGTTTGGGCAGGTATTGTTGGTGATGTCTTGATTGGGCCCCATGTTCTTCCACCTACGCTCAATGGAGCACGTTATCATGATTTCATGCGGAATACTCTATCTGTGCTGCTAGAACATGTGCCTTTACAAGTACGACACAAAATGTGGTTCATGCACGATGGAGCTCCTGCACATTTCAGTCGAAGTGTTTGTACGCTTCTCAACAACAGATTCGGTGACCGATGGATTCGTAGAGGCGGACCAGTTCCATGGCCTCCACGCTCTCCTGACCTCAACCCTCTTGACTTTCATTTATGGAGGCATTTGAAAGCTATTGTCTACGCAACTTCGGTACCAAATGTAGAGACTCTTCGTGCTCGTATTGTGGACGGCTGTGATACAATACGCCATTCTCCAGGGCTGCATCAGCACATCAGGGACTCCATGCGACGGAGGGTGGATGCATGTATCCTCGCTAACGGAGGACATTTTGAACATTTCCTGTAACAAAGTGTTTGAAGTCACGCTGGTACGTTCTGTTGCTGTGTGTTTCCAATCCATGATTAATGTGATTTGAAGAGAAGTAATAAAATGAGCTCTAACATAGAAAGTAAGCGTTTCCGGACACATGTCCACATAACATATTTTCTTTCTTTCTGTGTAACGAATGTTTCCTGAAAGTTTGGCCGTACCTTTCTGTAACACTCTGTATATCAGTACAATAATCTCTAATTATAGTAAGCAGTACAGTTATCTACATCAGTACAGTAATTCTATAGCACTTAGTATTTACAAATACAGAGGGGTCCAAAAATATGTATCCACTGTTTAAAAGTCCGTAACTGGCAAACTTATTGACGGAGCTGTCTCATCTTTGGTAGTGTAATAGTTTGTACTTCCGGCAATCGCCACACAAGCGTTGTATTGCGTTGTTTTATTTTGTCAGATGACAGTCGCCAAATAGTCAGTGTTTTGTTCCTAGTTGCTCCTAGTTACTCGAGTAAACATGGCTGGCGCAAGGCTTACATTCGATGAAAGGAAGTCAGTTTTGAAATGGTATTTCAAGTACGAAAACATTAATGAGGTTCAACGGCAATGGCGAAATGAGTATCAAACAGAGACACCGACACGTTTAACGACTCGTCGCATTGGAGACAAATCTGAAACCGAAGGCTATGTTAAAGATGTACACAAACAACGATCTGGACGACCTGTAACAGTAACAAGTTCAGCTAACTCCCGTCGTGTGTTACAACAATTCATTCGCTCACCACAGAAGTATGTGAGGCTGTGTGCGCGTGAAACTAAAGTGAGTCGCTCAAGTGTTCGGCGAATTTTGAAGACAGCAAAGTGGAAGTGCTACATCCCACGATTGCTACACGCAATGAACGAGGACGACCCAGATCATAGAATGGAGTACTGCGAGTGGTTTACTAACATGGTGCGCAACGATGAAGAGTTTGCAGAGATGATCGTGTGGTCTGATGAGGCACAGTTCACACTAAATGGTACAGTAAATAGCCACAACTGCATCTACTGGGCCGCCGAAAATCCGAACGTCCACGTAGACAAAGCCGTGAATTTGCCAGGAGTAAGTGTGTGGTGTGGGTTGTCTTACCGAGGCTTGATTCGGCCATTCTTCTTTGACGGCACAATTACCGACCTTCAGAAGCTTCAGACATCCATTTTACCTGCCATCCGAGACTTGTATGGAGGCGGAAGAGTTTACTTTTAACAAGATGGTGCCCCAGCCGACTACCAAAATCGTGTTGGGGCGTATCTCGACGAAAATCTACCAGGAAGATGGATAGGCCGTAGAGGTGTTGCGGAGTATCCACCACGTTCCCCAGACCTAACTCCTCTGGACTTTTACCTGTGGGGAACACTAAAGGACGTCGTTTGTCGTCAAAAGCCACGCACTTTGGATGAACTTCGAGAATCCATCATACATTCATGTGCAAATATCCAACTGAACACGTTGCAGTCAGTAGTTCGTGCTGCAGTTCGGCGGCATCGTTTGTGTGTGGATGTTAATGGTGACCATTTCACACACCTACAGTGATATCTTTAAGTTGGATTTTAAGCTACACTTTCACCAAAAATGAGACAACTCCGTCAATTAGTTTTTATGTTATGGACTTTTAAGCAGTGGATACATTTTTTTGGACCCCTCTGTATAATCCCATAAAGACTGACGATCCTAATGCCGAGAGAATAATTCTTGTGTTGAAAAGTGTGCGATTATAAATCAAAAGATCTGTCGTCGCCTGTTGCCTCGTTCACGTCTGTAAAAGACTGGTTGGACAATACCAATTTGCGCCGCCGTTCGGAGTTTACGTTACACTATAAGTCTCCCGGTAACTTGCCGGCATAGTTTAAAGGCCAAGGGAAGGCGAATGCATATCACATCCAGTACGACAAATCACGGTAAAGCGCTGTGGTGCTGAAACCAAACATTGTGTTGAGGACAGCTTAATTTACTTTTTAAATAGCAACAATTTGCTATTCACTTGCGGTGTTTATTATTCCATAATCTATCTTTAAAGCTGTTGCAGGCATGTAGGCGTATACTCGCTGTAGGAGCAAACTACTTTAGTAAAACGTGTTGCATTCGGGAGAGGCCTTATGGGATGGAGAGAATCACCTTGGGAGTTTATCGTCGCTGCGTCTTGGTCCCAAGGCCATTAGGCCGATAAATACTCAGCAAGGTTACTGAGGCAGGATCTAGGAGGTAGCAGATTCGGGAGCTGGTGGTTACTTGAAGTGCTTTTATGTCAGCTGCGCTGTTCCTCATCTCCTGACGTCAAAGACAGGCTGTCTGTGACGAAATAATTGATAGATAAGGACTTTTATTTCTCGTATAATTGCTGGTGTGACAGTGTGTCGCCACATCGCAGGTGCAAATCGTAGTATAATCAGGACTCAGATGAACCCGAAATGATATTCATAAAAGTCATATCTTCTTCTATTTAAGTGCGATTCTTCGAAGCTGATCCTTTTTGCTGACAAGACGTAGACACATAGAGAATTTAGACGTATAATGTTGAATTACGTTCGAGGGAAAATTTTACGATATTGTGAAACAAACGAAGACTTCATATATCGATGTTTCAACAACAAGGTTATCTCTGGTGTTAATGTCCTTTTACATGCACTTTTGTAATAAGACTATTTAACGACACGGCTCTTCTTGAGTACGTAAACATATAAATAAGTCACTTCAAATTATACCAACAGCCGCAACTCGTCAGTACAGTTTAAATATTAATGTTCACGTCAGATATGAATCGCCGTCAAGGATAACACTCTTGTTGGCAATCAGGATAATGCGTTTTCAAATATCACTCTGATACTACTTCTAACTGGGTAGCAAGACACCAGTAATTACCAAAGGTCACAATTAGATCGAGTACTCTTTGATATATTGCGCTCTGTAATAACACGACCCTTAAGGCTGGCAGGCTGTTACGTGTAGTAATGGTGTAAAATCGCCTCAACAAGGTGGTCCTTGAATTGTACGAGTATTTTCAGAGCAGTGGCGGCGCTGAAATGCTAATTGCAATTTAGGTAAACATTCCACCTGCAGGTCACCGCAAAAATTGTATCTCTATTGAAAAAAGTACTCTTAGAGGCAGTCCGGGATCGTTATTGTTACTTAAGAGCCATAAGAAGGAGACAGAAAGCTAGTTTTCCAACACTATCGATTTAAAAGGCGCCCATTACGCATCAACTGGGATACGCAGCGTCAAACTGCATGAATTTAGTGGACCTGGCGACATTTTTTTCACATTAAAGATGTATGTCTTTCAGTTAGACTATGATGGTCTCTTTGTGGCTACAAACAATCAAGGATTGTAACCAGAGAAAGGACACAAGTTGAGGCATGTAACGTGTTTCACTCCTTTCATTACGACCACTCTTTGGTTTGCTGGATCTCGTTAAGCGACCATACTTACAACAGATATATCGTGGAGTATACTTCTAGAATTGTAAGGAGCAAGTGATACTTTTTGTACTCTTGTGCTGTAAGGGCCAGCAAATTTGTAAGAACATAAATGGGACATGAGGTTTTTAAGCTCTCTCCTGGACTGCGGTCGCCAAAATACGCTTAGGAAAATATTTTAGCCAAAAGCTTACTTTCGCTGCTAAGGTACCAAATTGCAAATTGATCTTTTCAATATGCACACGAACCAGGATCGTTGCATAGTGTGTCTGTAAGAATGGCCGGCTTGAGAGCCCAGCGAAAGAAGGTCGAAAATATGTAGAATTACGTACACTGTCTGGTGGCGCGTCAGTTTAATTTGTTCAAAGTTGTAATAGCAAATGGTGATTATGCTTTAGGAAGAGTGAGAAAAATTTCTGTCGGCAGTGTAGCAAATTTTGGCAGAGGGTGTTTTCTGGAGATTAAACGCTGTTGTAGTAGCAAAACGACGTGCTATTAGTCACAAGTTAGACGCAAACGAACAGCAGTGGTTATCCCTAAGCCTTTGGGCACATATTGTACCTCCAAGGTCCGGTGAAACACTAGAGATAGACAGGGTTCATAAGATATGAATCCCCGAACCACAAAAATTGCTTATTTCTTCGCCCATCACATCAACAGGAATGACCGAAACTATATATAGAGAAGTAAACACGAAACATCACCAACGGCACAAACTTTTCAGTTTAATGCCAACTGGTGTTGAGCGACTACCATCTGTTTCAGGTGATACACATTCACCTAATGAACGTCACTTTCGTAGCACAAGCGCCGGTTTCCGGTTAAACGACACTGACACATTTACTTCAAAGTATCGCTTAGATGATACTGTTGCCTGTACCATTAAATTTGATAGCAAATGGATTGCAATCAGGGATAATATTGTTTATTGAATCTGAACTTTTACTATTTGTATCTTTCATCTGAGCTTTCTTTAGAAGAAGATTAGCACCAACTACCGAACTAGGAATGTTACGACTACCAAAGAAAATTCAGCCTTTTGATCTACACAAATTCCACTACTCAGTATAGCCATTCTTCTTCCACCACGAGTAACTATAACATTAGCAGACTATAGTTTATTACACAAGCATTACGAGGACTATTTTTCACAGTTTTATTACGATTATATTTCACAAAACCTACGAATACTGAGAACCACTTGAATGACCACAGAGCTTAAATGAAACAACAAGTTTACTGTTACCAGTCACCGTTTTATTTTTTCCACGACGCGTTTCGAAGGTTTAAACCTCCATCATCGGGTGGATTTACATTAGTTAGTATTACATATGTTACGATTTTGGAGGAACTTGTGGCACTGCCTCCTCCAAAATCGTTACACAACATACACACATATGTAATACTAACTAATGTAAATCCACCCGATGATGGAGGTTTAAACCTTCGAAACGCCTCGTGGAAAAAATAAAACGGTGACTGGTAACAGTAAACTTGTTGTTTCATTTAATGTCAGTAACAGTCACGGTAAAGCCTAACCTAAAAATGTTTGCATTTAAAGTTGACCACAGAGCTCTAATAAATTATGTCTGAAGGCTCTTGGAAAACGCCAACCTGTGAATGATTCCCTAAGAGGCAGAGATTAGACTGTATTATGTGAAGTTGGTGCAGTTTGACGTTTTCGTCCCATTATTTTCCCTCAAGATAATCTATGTTGTTTAGTATCAATGGCACACTGGTCGTGTTCATACTCTGTTCAGTAACTCAGAGCCTTTGGTGAAGAGATGGACACGTCTGTGCTTAGGCATTCGCGTTAATCGAAAGAGGCTAACCATAGAAAACCTAAAGTTGCCTGGTCGGTCGGGAGTGTCAACCCTGCTCCTTCTGAATACGAGACTAGTGCTACAAAGGTTGGGCAAATAGAGTAAACACCCATGGAACACAATGTACGGACACTTTTTGAGCCAACAGCAGCCTTAGTAATCGAGGGGTCTAAGGTTATAAATCCTGCATGGTCGTTAAATAAATTTCGTACCATTTCTCTCAAAGAAAATGTTCTAACTCGTCGATAGATGTTGTATGAGGATAAAAAGAAAGCTGTTTTTTTTGCCAGTAAGGACCGTATTCATAAATGGTCATCTTGGACACAAAGAAAGGTACAAAGGTACCTTATTTCGCCCTTATTCTCTTCAAACCAGCCTAGATCTACATCCAAGCCCCAAAAGCCATGTTAGGTTGTGGGGAGGAGGTTACTTCTGGTACCACTATCTACACTACTGGCCATTAAAATTGCTGCACCACGAAGATGACGTGCTACAGACGCGAAATTTAACCGACAGGAAGAAGATGCTGTGATATGCAAATGATTAGCTTTTCAGAGCGACACCTATAACGTGCTGACATCAGAAAAGTTTCCAACCGATTTCTCATACAGAAACAGCAGTTGACCGGCGTTGCCTGGTGAAATGTTGTTGTGATGCCTCATGTAAGGAGGAGAAATACGTACCATCACGTTTCCGACTTTGATAAAGGTCGGATTGTAGCTTATCGCGATTGCGGTTTATCGTATTGCGACATTGCTGCTGGCGTTGGTCGAGATTCAATGACTGTTAGCAGAATATGGGATCGGTGGGTTCAGTAGGGTAATACGGAATGCCGCGTTGGATCCCAACGGCCTCGTATCACTAGCAGTCGAGATGACAGGCACCTTATCCGCATGGCTGTAACGGATCGTGCAGCCACGTCTCGATCCCTGAGTCAACAGATGGGGACGTTTGCAAAACAACAACCATTTGCACGAACAATTCGACGACATTGCAGCAGCATGGACTATCAGCCCGGAGGCCATGGCTGCGGTTACCCTTGACGCTGCATCACAGACAGCAGCGCCTGCTATGGTGTACTCAACGACGAGCCTGGGTGCACGAATGGCAAAACGTCATTTTTCGGTTGGATTCAGGTTCTGTTTACAGCGACATGATGGTCGCATCCGTGTTTGGCGACATCGCGGTGAACGCACATTGGAAACGTGTATTCATCATCGCCATACTGGCGTATCACCCGGCGTGATGGTATGGGGTGCCATTGGTTACACGTCTAAGTCACTTCTTGTTCGCATTGACGGAACTTTGAACAGTGGAAGCTACATTTCAGATGTGTTACGACCCGTGGCTCTACCCCTCATTCGATCCCTGTGAAACCCTATATTTCAGCAGGATAATGCACGACCGCATGTTACAGGTCCTTTACGGGCCTTTCTGGATACAGAAAATGTTCGACTGCTGCCCTGTCCAGCACATTCTCCAGATCTCTCACCAAACATCTGGTCAATGGTGGCCGAGCAACTGGCTCGTCACAACACGCCAGTCAGTACTCTTGATGAACTGTGGTCTCGTGTTGAAGCTGCATAGGCAGCTGTACCTGTACACGCCATCCAAGCTCTGTTAGACTCAATGCCCAGGCGTATCAAGGCCGTTATTACGGCCAGAGGTGGTTGTTCTGGGTACTGATTTCTCAGGATCTATGCACCCAAATTGCGTGAAAATGTAATCACATGTCAGTTCTAGTATAATATATTTGTCCATTGAATACCCGTTTATCATCTGCATTTCTTCTTGGTGTAGCAATTTTAATGGCCAGTAGTGTATTTCCCCCTACCCTGTTCCATTTGTGAACGGCGCGGGGAAAGAATGAGTGACAGTAAACCATCGTATTAGCTCTAACTTCTCGGATTTTCTTGTTGTGGTCATTCCGCGAGAGTTGTGTGGGAGAAAGTATTACCTTGCCCAACTCATCGCGGAACGTATCTATCGGAGTTTCAATGGTAAACCTCTTTCGTTAGCGCAGTATTTCTCTGGTAGCGTCCACAACTGGAGGTAGTTAAGCATCTCAGTAACGCTCTCGCGCCGATTAAACTGTCGTGTGACGATACGCTCCCCTCTTCTTTGAATCTTACCTCTTCTATTAATCCAACTGGGTAGGGATCCCAAACTGATGAACAGTACTCAGGAACCAGTAAACGAAGCGTTCTGTAAGTCACCTGTTTCGTGGATGAATTGCATTTCCATAAGATTCTTTCGATGAATCTCAGTCTAACATTCAACTTTAGATCGCTCCGGGTTGTTACTCTTACCTATTTTACGGTGATTTGTCACTAGTAGTGTAATTGTACAGTAGTAGATTTCTTCGACTTTTTCCTTGCAACATGATACGCTTACTTACATTAAGCGTCAACTGCCAGTCCCTTTTTGAAACTATATTCTCGTTTTTGATTTCTATTAATCCGGATAGGCACTGTTAATTAATAACCTACTACACTATAACATGGTGTGTTCGTGTGAATCGTCTTATGAAAAGAAATTATGTAAGCTTCCCGCATAAAAATACGAGGTGAAGGACCTTATCTTTTACCGTACTTCATCAAATGTAAGACGAAAAGCTTTTTTTCTGACTGTGAGAGGATGGTACACGTTCTATGACCATTACGCTTCTCCTTGGGGAGCAAATTTTTTGGGTAACACTCGTTTCACAACATTTTCTGCGAAAGTGACGTCATTTTGACAACACGCAATATCGACAACTGCAGAGATTGCTTTCGACTTTCATTAGCGTTTGATGCGAGCCTCTCTCGCAAACAGCTCACACATGCTGTTAGCGTCACAAATATACTAACCGAAAGCGCCATTGGTGTGCAAAAAATTTTGTGAGATGTGTGTTACCCGCGGTATGTTTGTAACAAGAAAGAATATGAATGCTATTTCTCTTCATTTCGCTCTCAAGAATTTAAGCTGTCCTCTTAGGTTCTTGCCTAACCACACACTCTGAAATCACTACACATTCAGAACTAAATGGCCAAGTATTTATTTCATCATTCGTTCTGTAATCAGACTTTAAATAACAACGAATATTAGAGAACATACTTGTATGAGATTGACACGAAAGCCCGACAATGTGTCAATAACGCTAAGATTTAAAAAATATTTGCATGGGATGTAGCAGGATACGAACCAACATCTTTCAGCTTAGTTAACAACGTCCTACGACTTACTCTTTTAATATTTTTTCATTTCTCGATTATCACAATATTTCTTGCAGCCTTATATCGTTGTTGCTTATTACCGTTCATTTAATTATAAGGTTGATTCCTTTGTGATACGTCTTCAGTGCGCCGTTCCCTTGAAACGGCATACTGCAAGTTATAATATAAAACAACTACTACACCTACATGTACATCCATACTTCGCAACCCACCTGACGGTGTGTGGTGGAGGGTACTTTGAGTACCTCTATATGTTCTCCCTTCTATTCCAGTCTCGTATTGTTCGTGCAAAGAAAGACTGTCGGTACGCCTCTGTGTGGGCTCTAATCTCTCTGATTTTATCCTCATGGTTTCTTCGCGAGATATACTTACAAGGGAGCAATATACTGCTTGACTCCTCGGTGAAGGTATGTTCTCGAAACTTCAACAAAAGCCCGTACCGAGCTACTGAGCGTCTCTCTTGCAGAGTCTTCCACTGGAGTTTATCTATCCGTAACGCTTTCGCGATTACTAAATGATCCTGTAACGAAGCGCCCTGCTCTCTGTTGGATCTTCTCTATCTCTTCTATCAACCCTGTCTGGTACGGATCCCACACTGCTGAGCAGTATTCAAGCAGTGGGCGAACAAGCGTACTGTAACCTACTTCCTTTGTTTTCGGATTGCATTTCCTTAGGACTCTTCCAATGAATCTCAGTCTGGCATCTGCATTACCGACGATCAATTTTATATGATCATTCCATTTTAAATCACTCCTAATGCGTACTCCCAGATAAGTTATGTAATTAACTGCTTCCAGTTGCTGGCCTGCTATATTGTAGCTAAATGATAAGGGATCTTTCTTTCTATGTATTCGCAGCACATGACACTTGTCTACATTGAGATTCAATTCCCATGCGTCAATTCGTTGCAGGTCCTCCTGCATTTCAGTACAATTTTACATTGTTACAACCTCTCGATATACTACAGCATCATCCGCAAGAAGCCTCAGTGAACTTCCGATGTTATCCACAAGGTCATTTATGTATATTGTGAATAACAACGGTCCTACGACACTCCCCTGCGGCACACCTGGAATCACTCTTACTTCGGAAGACGTCTCTCCATTGAGAATGACATGCTGCGTTCTGTTATCTAGGAACTCTTCAATCCAATCACACAATTGGTCTGATAGTCCATATGCTCTTACTTTGTTCATTAAACGACTGTGGGCAACTGTATCAAATGCCTTGCGGAAATCAAGAAACACGGCATCTACCTGTGAACCAGTGTCCATGGCCCTCTGAGTCTCATGGACGAATAGCGTGAGCTGGGTTTCACGCGATCGTCTTTTTCGAAACCCAGGGTAGATTTCTAGTCTCCAGAAAAGTCATTATACCCGAACATAATACGTGTTCCAAAATTCTACAACTGATCGACGTTGGAGATATAGATCTACAGTTCTGCACATCTGTTCGACGTCCCTTCTTGAAAACGGGGATGATCTGTGCACTTTTCCAATCTTTTGGAACGCTACGCTCTTCTAGAGACCTACTGTACACCGCTGCAAGAAGGGGGCAAGTTCCTTCGCGTACTCTGCGTAAAATCGAACTGGTATCCCATCAGGTCCAGCGGCCTTTCCTCTTTTGAGCGATTTTAATTGTTTTTCTATCCCTCTGTCATCTGTTTCGGTATCTACCATTTTGTCATCCGTGCGGTAAACTAGAGAAGGAACTACAGTGCAGTCTTCCTCTGTGAAACTTAAATGACAAAATGAATAATGGCGCGTGCCTCATTGATTGTCGATATTGCCGTAGCGATTGTCAAAATGATTTCACTTTTTCAGAAAGTAGTGTGAGACGAGTATTACCCAAATCTTATAAAGAACGCACAATCGTGACTTACATTGGTTTGGAGGTTGAATGACCACGGACATGTATTTTCATTAAAAGAAATGTGTGTTATTATTGGCCGCCTTTACGCCCAGTATTCATTTAAAGTCAAATTTTCGACATTAATAGCGTCTGGTTAACGTTATCTTGATTTAAATAAGTATAATACTTCCCAGAAAATAGGACAGTAGAAGTTTAAGTTACATGGCATCTTTCATTTCTCCAAAAGTGACTGATCTGAGTTGTGCACGTTGAATATTACCACAGGATTTTCCGACATTGATTTCTCAATGTTTCCCAGCGAATATGCAATCACGGTCATTGCATCGGTAGAATTCATAGCCCGTTGTTATTTTATGGAAACCTAAGTATTCGGTTAAGACTTCCACTAATTAATTGAGTACTGTAATTGTACTGGTACAGGCTCCGAAGATTGTGTGTGTGAGAGGAAATACAATATCAAGTTTCAGGCGATGGTATATTATTCAGCGGCGTTGCAGCTAACGCCGAGATCTTCGCTGACCAGCGGAGCGACGTCTGGAAATTCTCTGAAATTTTGTCAGCTATTCAAAATCCACTGAACTCACGCGTTACCAGCTAATTAAATAAACAACTGATAAATGATGAGAGAACTGAAAGAACTAACACACGTGACGGAATAATGATAATAACTAAACAAAAACATTTTTATTAATAAACGTAAAGCCAGTTTCTTAAATAAAACTCACCGACGTTACATAATTCATATAGTTTAACTCTCTACTCCAATTTTATTCTGTTCCCATTTTAAAGACCGAATTTACCATTCTGTTAGCCATACAACCATGAACTTTCTATTCGCCTTGTACAACAAAAAGGGGGAATTTGTAGCTTACTGATTTCTTGCGTACCAAAATCGTGTGCCTCGTGTGCAATGTCGGCTGTTGCTAGGAGCATACACTAAACACTGAATTTAAATATTACGATAGAGGGCTGCTAAGGGCACGGTACAGACACGCGGAGACGGAAAACGTGTCAATCTTTTCTATTCAAAGTAGGGGAAGTCTTATAATTCATCACATAGTCTCTTGAAAGACCTTAATTGTTGACTAATATGAGGATTTCGTATGACTTGGAAATGTGTGTTATGGATTTGAACGTTTGCAAACAAATTTTCGGTTAAAATGGGGATTTATTATGATAACTTGAATAACCACACAAAACATATCAAACATTAAACAAAGCAATTATTACACAAAAATAGCCCCGTTGAGATGTATAATGATTCACTCTGTCAAGACTCAGTAGGTGCGACTAGCTGGGAAGTAGATCAGAAAACTATGAATACTTCAGAAAGGGTGACTAACGCGCTTTTCATGCAGGCAGTCGAACATCCATAGAGGCTTTCAGATTAGATGACCATTTCCCAACTCAATGAAATCACACAGACCAAAGACAGGAAGGGTGGATTACATGGGGATGGAATTCAACATCAGAATTTTCCCACAAAATTTAATGAATTCAATAGCTTCATTTAAAGTAGGTTTCCACCACGCAAATGGAAGTTCGTTCTGCGTAGAATACTTTCATCTACTCATTGGTACTGTCTACTGCCACGAAACAGTTATTTCCATTGAAAGAGGCGATCGCAGGACAAAAAGCTGGACGCGCTAAAACATGGGAAACGAGTGCAAAGTTTGCAATAAAATTAATGAAAACATACATGATAACCATGGGCAGACCACTGAAAGCGATTATACAACAATTACAGACTTTTCCCAAAACTGGTGTGGCACTGAAATTCATCACTCAAAATTACAATCTCACTTTCATCCCAGAAATTAAATTTAAAATGTTTCATCTACGAAAATATGATGCTCGCAAGCTGAGAGATTAATTCTCAAAGATACACAAGGAGATTTGTATTTGCAGGCACAAGTGTTGAGTTCACGTGGCTATGTCTGGTTAGAACAAAAGGCAACGTTAAGTTCCTTCACTTCACAGTGAATGCATTGGAATTACGCCACAAATAAAATTATAAACATATCCTACAAGCATCAATGAAACAGTTGAATGATAACCTAGCAAAAATAACCATTAAATCTGACTAACTCAAATGAAATCATATCAAGCCATGTTTCAGAGAACAAGACACACTCACAGATCGGTGACGATTCCTAGAGCGACTTAAAAAATCGCTGGCTAATAGCCATTGACGCAGGAACCCGTTTCTTTCCGCAGGGTGACAGCGGAGCTCTAGCCAGATGTATGGACGAAAACGAGAGGTAACTAATTTGCCAGATATAATTGGAGGAGCTCTAAAATGTTGTCAACTCTAAATGAGAGAAAAGAACTCTCTGCCTTACCGCCAATACATTTGAAATCTCACTCGCTCATACATTTACACTTACAGGTGTCATTTAGGGACAAGGCGAGGGTAGAAATAGGTTACTGGTTATCAAAATGAATAAAGACATGTTGGCTCCATACGTATTCCCTTTCCAAGAACTGTATCAAGCAGCACAGAAAACTTGTGTGTAACCTACAGTCGTACACTTTGCTCTCCACCATTCAGCAGTACTCTGCAGCCCTTCCTGGAGTTCGCTACAGTCTTGTGGTGCTGCTGCCGCATCGTTTGCAAACTGCCTCGTGGAGCTTTCGACGTTAACACTACATCATTAACACAAATCGTAAATAGTCCGCAGCTTGTGGTCTAGTGGCTAGCGTTGCTGCCTCTGGATCACGGGGTCCCGGGTTCGATTCCCGGCCGGGTCGGGAATTTTCTCTGCTCGGGTACTGGGTGTTTGTATTGTCACCATATCAACACTACTCGTGAAAGTGGCGAGATTGGAATGTATAAATTTGGGAATTTGTACTGGCGCTGATAACCGCGCAGCTGAGGCCCCACAAATCACACGTCATCGTCCTCATCATCAAATCGTAAATAGTAGTGGCCCTATAACACTCCCTTGTTATAGTCCCGAAATAACCTTTAAAGCTGCCGATTTTATTCCGACGTGTTCTGTTCGCAAGGAAGCCGTTAATCCATTCACAAATATGATCAGATACTAGTGTGTTTTCATTAAACAGCAGCGTGAAGCTCTATCAAACCGACTTCTGACTGGGGCATTATTATATTACAATTGCATACGCCCTGCTGGTAGCAATGCCATTACCACTGAGCGAGCATGGTCACCTAAAACGCTTCCTGGTTCTCTTTACATTCAGTGTGTAGTACTGAAAATCGTTCGCACTTTATCAACTGTGCGGGAAGGAATGCACAAGGTCATTAATTTATTATAACCAACAAACAGCAGCATTCGCTTGCGAGCGCCTGCAGCGGTCTGAGACATTCGTAACTATTCTTTGTTTTTTACCTACCTTTATCTTAAGCTAGTAATCAGTAGGGCTGTGTCCAAACACGAATCGAATTGTTCGAAAAGTATACTTCACAGTTCGGGAAATCTCGGGTTCTACTCGATCTTTTGACCTGCCTGTGATCTAGTTACTTTCGTTGATAGACTGCTATCGCAATGACCTGTCTTAGTGTTTTTAATGACCTGTGGATTTGAATAACGAAAGCAATTGCGAAACTCGGTCTGAAATATCTCCTGGCGTGCAGGTCATGCGTAACAACGTCAACTAATAAATAAAAGACTGCAGTCATGATTCTGTCCAATTCTCAAGATTTCGTCCTTTGACCTAATGACATCTAAAGATTACTACCCCGAAGACTGGACTTTCCACTGCGGGAGGATGCGGATAGGAGGGGCGTGTGGCCAGCACGCCACTCTCCCGGTCGTTATGATGGTATTCTTGACCGAAGCCGCTACTATTCGGTCGAGTAGCTCCTCAATTGGCATCACGAGGCTGAGTGCACCCCGCAAAATGGCAACAGGGAATGGCGGCGGCTTGATGGTCACCCATCCAAGTGCCGGCCACGCCCAACAGCGCTTAACTTCGGTGATCTCACGAGAACCGTTGTATCCACTGTTTTTTTTTTTTTTTTAATCTCATTTTGTTCGTCTACGATCGTTGCATAGGCTCGGGGCGGACGTCGTAAGACATCCGTTTAAGTTCGTGATTGATCCATGAACTCAATTTATTTAATTACAGAGGGCTGTTAACCCTCTGACAGATACTGCGGCAAGGCCGTTGCCTCTATTACGTTTGCTCGGCATTTAATTCTTAATTACTTGTCTTGATTGCTCCATCCGAATGTTACCGTCTTGTTTTCAAACTCGTTAAAATCTGGTAACGTTTTTATCTGTTATTCTACTATGTTAACAGGGACTGAACTGCTCATTTGCAACGTACTATGTAAATCATTACCGTCTCTCATAAACAAATATTATTCTGGGTTCAGTAAACATTATTTTTTTAAGGAGATTTTCTTCTTTGTCTGTTACCTATACTTAAAAATCACCACAAATATTTATGTATTTGTACATAATGCCGCGCGGGATTAGCCCAGCGATCTAAGGCGCTGTGCGGCTGGTCCCGGCGGAGGTTCGAGTCCTCCCTCGGGCATAGGTGTCTATGTTTGTCCTTAGGATAATTTAGGTTAAAGTAGTGTGTAAGCTTAGGGACTGATGACCTTAGCAGCTAAGTCCCATAAGATTTCACACACATTTGAACATTTTGTACGTAATGGTACTATATCAGAACTCCTGTTGTAAATTTGTTCGAACACAATAAGAGTTTGTGCAGTAGTAGAATTTAATATTATTTCCTCCAGTGCTCCACTAAACTGTCAGATTTTAAGTGGAGTCATAGCTTATTGTTGTGACTTGTTCGTAATTTCTTGCGGATTCCTTGTACTCGAACTGGGAAAGTCAAATGTCACGTGATTGATCGAACAAGCTCGACACTGTACCGAACGCTGTGGAGTATCGGAAAATCTCGAACCCGTTCGAACACGAGTATCGTTTTCCCAGCCCTAATAATTAACATCCACTTGTAATCGAACCAGCGAACGAGAAAGTTGAGTTTTCTGATAGCGAGTCTTTATATAGCGGAACACGTTACCGGCCACCATTACGTAAATTCTTATTCTGCAAAAGTTCTAATCATAATAGTGACTAGTCTGTAGTAGGAAAATGTTTTCTGGAAAATATAGTAGAAGATTCTGAAACATAAGGTACGTTCCATTTTCAACGATTCCTTGATTTCACGTGAGCAGTATTACGGCGCCGCTTAGGTCATTCGGAATTAATGGTAACTGCTTTGATGGACGAGCCGGTTCGCGGTCACGACTATTACAGGAGTCCAGTTATTCTCTTGAGTTATTAAAGTTATAGGACTACCAACCATTTCTCATTAAGATACTGTCGTTGCACAAGGCAGACTTTGGTTGATATAATGTATGAAGAATAAAGACTATTTAAGGTTTCAGTGTCGTCGAGATCTTTCGCTTCAACGAAGAGACTTCCACCAGACTCTCCCGGATGCAGAACATCGACTCTACAAACGTATCTGCTCTATTGAAACTATAGTCACGCCATTGTTCGTACTATCACTTCCACTGGAATAGATCTAGCAAGAAGCTTTTCATTCTGCGAACTAATAGTTACAAGTTATGAGTTTCATTATACTTGTACAAAGAATTTATTAAGCTTTAATTAATCATAAGCAGAATAGTTAATTGACAGTTAACTGTAACCAATAACTTTTCAAGAGAATTAAACTTAATTCAAAAACCTAAATAGATTCTCTTTGTGATAGTATAAGCGCGAACATAGGACTCGCTGGATGACCTCTCCAACCATTACAGCACCACCACATTCGCAGCACAAGTACGGAGCTTGCATTGCTGGTTTCTGCTGGTGTTGTCTGTATGTAAACATATATTGCGGTAACCAAACCATCGGATAAATGTTACGTGTTCGGCAGGCCAAGTTTTGAGCTTCCTCCCAAGTGTAGCTGTTTCACTTGGCCGGCCGGGGTGGCCGAGCGGTTCTAGGCGTTACAGTCTGGAAACACGCTTCGAATCCTGCCTCGGGCATGGATGTATGTGATGTCCTTAGGTTAGTTAGGTTTAAGTAGTTCTAAGTTCTAGGGGACTGATGACCTCAGCAGTTAAGTCCCATAGTGCTCAGAGCCATTTGAACCATTTTTGTTTCACTTGTATTCACTTTGTTGACCACGGAGTTGACAGCAGTATCTCTACGATAAATGTTTTAATTGTGCAGTTAGTATGGCACTCGTTTGGTTGACTCTGTGTTGTCTAGAGGCGTACTGATTGTGAGCCCTACTGTCCCAGTCGCCATTATGATCTTTCTATTGGAAGTACGACTTATCTTTAATGTTCTCTGTGTCGCTGTCGATGAGTTAGGGTTCTTGTTCACCTTTATGCTAAGTAAACAAACCGAGGGAGACATCGCAGTGGCCATACGTTGGCCTGGCACTCGGGTCGTCGGCGGTACAAATCTTCGTCCATCCATCCATGACTTCCCTAAATCGATCATGGCTAATATTGGAATAGCGCCTTTGAGATGCAAGTACACTACCTATTTACTTTCGTATCTTTTTCCATCCGAGTCCGTGCCCTGTCTCTAATGACCACCAGCGTGTTATTAAAGTGCCGCTTCGTGACGAATCCGCCCGGTGAATTAGCGAGAGGTTCGGTGTGCCAGCCAACCTCGATGCGGTTTTTAGGCGGATTTCCACATACCACTAGGTGAATGCAGGGCTGGTTCCCAAGTCGCGTCTTAGTTACACGATTCTGAAACATTTAGAAAATTTTCGCTCACTTTCACATGGGTAACACTATGCGCAGACATTTGGGGTACACTTATTCAGTCACGAGGGAGTAGCGGGTTGGTGTCATGAAGAGTATCCGGCTACCCATGAAAGTAACCATGCCACGTCCGTTAATGACCATGCTGACACCGCGCCGATGCGGAACAAAGCCACAAGGAAGTGATAAATTACACAAATGTTTATTAATTATTAATATTTAACTGAAGTATTTCTATTACCGTACATTATCTACTTTTTTACTACGCGTACGCCACATTGGGAGGATTCATCAGAGCTCTGCTTTCCTCTCTCGTCTGACGTCAAGCCTTTATTTCCGTGTTATCGTGGTACACTTTTTCCATACAGTACCAGCGAACATACATTTTCTGCTGTTTCGTTCACGTTTCTCTCCGGCTTGCCGCTGCAGACGGCCGCGAGTCAGCAGCCATAAGATACTGTACGTTCCTGGTGCTGCAGCCGGTGTGTTCCGCTCTGAACCGCAGAGTCGCGTGTTTGCCAGCACTGTGCCCACGCCGCCGGGTACAATTCCCTCCCGTCTCTGCTCCATGTATTCCGTGCCGCACGCTATCCATACACGCTGGTGTAATCTTACACCTTTCTATTTCCTTTCGTAAAATGAGAATCTCATTCAAAACAGCTGATAAGTATTACCCAACGCGGACCGGCTGTCTAGAGAAATATTTATTATTATGCATTTGTTCGTTCGCCTTGAAGATATGTAGGTTCCGAATGTGGTGCTGAAGGGGGAGTTCGACTTCCCGTTCACGATGACTCAAATAAGCTATTTTATTCCATTGTTCAAAACAGAAACTTACTTGGAGGAAATACGTCGATCTGATGAAATGTTGCGCAAGCATTCATAATATGAAGCCCTTTAGTCACACGAATATCCAAAAGGTAAGCATAATCAGGAAATGAAAATGTATTTCCTTAACAGGATAACGGGAGGTTTATAGAACTAGCTTGAGCTGAATCAAATGGTTCAAATGGCTCTGAGTTCTATGGGACTTAACATCTATGGTCATCAGTCCCCTAGAACTTAGGACTACTTAAACCTAACTAACCTAAGGACATCACACAACATCCAGTCATCACGAGGCAGAGAAAATCCCTGACCCCGCCGGGAATCGAACCCGGGAACCCGGGCGTGGGAAGCGAGAACGCTACCGCACGACCACGAGCTGCGGACAGCTGAATCAAAAACTTCTTGTCACAACAGGCTCTAGATCACGTACGCTAAAAGTTCTTAAACCACAGATAGAATTTGTTAAAGTAACAAAACGAAAAAATTTCTACCACAGCAAACAAAACAGTTAATAGGAGACATAGTTAGCGCAGGATGCCGCACATGACTGGCAGAATCTACCTACAAGCCTATAGCATCCCTTTTCGCTCTGACGATGGGAGCGAAGCGTCGTGACATGGAGACGACGAGAAATAGACACTGTTGGTGAGGCATCCTGATACTAGACCGCTCTGCCGAAGTCCAAAAGGGGAGCCAAGGCGCGCATATCTCACTTAGATGTGCTGATTGTGGGGGGAAGAGCGAGGAAAAGTTAGCACACTCATGTCCGAGGACCGTTCCTCACTACCTGACACAATTCTACATCTACATAAATACTCCGTAATCCACCCTTGAGGCGAGTGGCAGAGGGTACGCTATACTAGACATTTCCTTTCCTGTTCCACTCGGAGACAGAACGAGAGAAAATCATATGGGCATTAACGTCTCGTATCTCATCTGAGTAGTTATTAGACGTAATGTACGTTGCTGGTAGTTGAAGCGTACTGCGATCAGTTTCAAATGCCGATCTTCTCAATTTCCTCAGTAGTGTTCCTCAGAAAGGACGTCACATTCCAGGGATTTCCTTTCAGTTCCAGAAGCATTTCCACAGCTTTTTCGAACCTACCGGCAACAAATCTAGCAGCCCCCTTTGAACTGATTCCAAGTGTTCCTTTAACCCGACCTGGTACGGATTCCAAACACTCGAGCAGTACACAAGAATAGGTCGCAGTAGCGTCCTATATGCGGTCTCCTTTACAGATTCACCAAACTTTCCCAAAAATTCTCCCAAAACACTGAAGTCGACCATTCGCCTTTCCTACCACAATCCTCACACGCTCTTTCCTGTTCATATCGCTTTGCAGCGCTACGTCCAGATGTTTAAACGACATGGTTGTGTCAAGCAGGACTCATTCGCATTAACTTACATTTCCTACATTTAGAGCTAGCTGTCATTTACTACACCAACAACAAATTTTGTCTAAGTCATCCTGTAACTTCCTACAGTCACTCAACTTCGACATCTTACCGTACTCCACGGCATCAACAGCAAATAACTGCAGATTGCTGCCCACCCTGTCCGCCGAATCATTTGTGTATATTGCCGTCCTGTCACACTTCCCTGGGGGCACTTGTGACGGTACCCGAGTCTCTGATAAACAGCCACCCTCGAGGACAATTACTTAAGAAGTCTTCGAGGCACTCATATATCTGGGAACCTATTGCGTATCCTCGGCCTTCATTAACAGCCTGCAATGGAGCATCGTGTAAATGATTTCTGGAAATATAGAAAAATGGAATCTGCTTCCTGTTGTTCCTCGTCTACAGTGGCTCCACGCCCCAGGAATCGTTTCCATGTTATCGCCGGAGTCCGTGTAGCATGCGGGTGTTGAATGTAGGCCACGTCTGCTAACGATCTGTCTGAAGGGCAGTCGAAACGTAAGCGTAGCAGTATGATGCTAAAACAACTGGGCGACCACATTAGACCAGTCCGCCAACAACAGACCTGTCGAGCGGATTGTGTGTTATGGCGGGTGTTCGGTTTTCATTTGATTGCCCCTTATGCTTCCATTAAAATCTGGTATCAACTGATGTAAATTAAAATACATTCACAAATATTAAAACACTTGCACATATGTATTAATAACACTTTTTGGTCTACAGTGTTTGATGTACTGGTCATGACTCACATGCAAAACGGTACTATTCTGCATCAATTTAGCCACTAGTTACCTGTAAATGTTCTTTTTTCTTCTTCTAACTATCGTGCAGTTTCGTTTAGGACCTCCAGCGATCAGGCATTTCGCTCAAAATCGTATGTGCAGGCTTTGAAACTTGAGTTTTATTTATATTTAGTTATATACCCGCGCCAGAGGACCGCATTCGCGGGCCTCGGCTCGCGGTACTTCGCAGTACTTTTCCCCCTAACGCCAGAGCTGCGTAGAATACATGATTAAATTTGGTGATGATTTGGGAGTATACAGGATGCCGCGCCGACACCGCAACAATTGTCGACGCCAGACATTGTCGTACTCTCTGGGTGGATTCATCTCTTGCTGCAAAGATGCCTATTTCCTGAATCACGGTACGACACGTGGATGTATGATCCAGCACGGCCTAGCGAACACTATATAGGACCACCACTAGTACGCTAAATCGCTTAAGGCCGTTAGATCCTGCGTGGCGTTTAGAATGACCCTCCTGAACTCGTCAGTTCAGTTATATGACGGTCGTTGGATCCCGACTAACGCGGAACGATCAACTGGCCACGACACTGTCGCTGTCGAATTCCGCCACCTGCTAGTGGTCGTTTCTCCTCCTTCCACAAGGCGTAGTACGATCTTCTCACATACAAACAACATTCAAGCGAAAAACTCGCTATATAACCTTAACTCATATACACCATGTTAACACTTCGCGTCCGGTGACACCACAGTGGTGTCGTGTGCGAAATAGCGGTCAACGGCTGACGACACCACAGTGGTGTCTTGTGCATAGTTTCGCTCAGTGGTTGGAGACAACACAGTGATGTCGTGAGTGTAGTATCGCGCAGTGGCCGGTGACAGCACTTTTGTATCTTTTTCTTTCTGTTGGTGTTTTGTTTAGGTAACAATAAATTACACACGTGAACAAGTTTTTTGTTTTTATAAGTACTTGTGCACTTTCATTATGGCAGACGAAAGAGACGATACGATTGTTTACGATGAATGGGCCGACGTCTTGTCTGACGTTCCGGACGATTTGGCCAATTGGGAAGAAGGCATTGGATATCAAAGAAATGAAAGTGAAGCAGAATCGTCGGAAGATAGTGAAATACGTCCAAGAAGAATTCGGCGATCGCTATGGTTGCCAACTGATTCGGATGAATCAGACGAAGAAGACAGACTATGATTTACTGAGGGCCAATAATAAATTTGAAGTATCTCCGGGTCCACACATATTTTCCAAAGATACACAGAGCGTCGTGGATATCGTAGGATTATATATTGGGACGATATATTTGAATATATTAGCAACGAAACCAACAAGTATTACAATCAAAATTGCAATAGAAGGAAACTGGATAAAAAAATTGCCAAATTTCTCAACGTTACGGGACCCAAACTTAGAAAATGGTTTGGGCTTGGTATCCTTATGGGAACCGTAAAAAAAAGCAAGGATCGATGATTACTGGTCAATGAATCCGTTGATAGACACACCGATATTTCGCAAAACTGTGTCCCGCAACCGATTCAGACAAATATTGTCATTTTTACATTTTTACGACAACAACAATAAACCGGATAATGCCGACCGGCTTTTCAAAGTGTCTTTCGTAACTGATTATTTTTCCAAAACGTTGGAAGAAACGTTTAAGTCAAAACATCTCAATAGATGAAGGAATGATACCGTGGCGTGGACATTTAAATTTTAAAGTTTACAATAAGTCAAAAATTACGAAATATGGCATACTCATTCGGATGCTGTGTGATTCGAGTACGGGATACATTCCCTCATTCAAGATATATTCCAGCGCTGGGCAACCTTTAGCAAAAACAATGATGTAACTATTGATACCTTCTAACGGAAAGTGGCATCACCTCTACATGGATAATTATTGTAACAGGGTAGAACTTGCACAGAAGTTACTTGAAAAGAAAATTCGAGTTTGTGGAACGATACGAAAAAATACAGGATTTACGGAAAAATTAAATCGCGCGTTTGAAGCTTGTCATCAACGGAAAGGTGACAAGCGGACGGCGACAAGCCAAGTAATCCGAATTAGCGCTGCCGGCGCCAAGCGAATAAATTTGTACGAGACGTGCGGACGGAAAAGTGTTAACGGCCTCACTAATACCTACTTTGTGACGTTTCACTGAAATACTAATCATTTCAAAATCTAAGCGTGTACACTGTCCAGTCTCATTAATATGACCAGTCAGTGAGGTTCTGGAAGGTTTAGACATTGATGTAGGGCCATGCCGACTCCAGTGCCGTGGTCATCCAAGGTAGGTTTCTCGGCTGAGAATCTATTGCGTGAAAAGCTCGATCGACTTGGTTGTACTGATTCTCCATTAGATTTAAATTCGGAGAGTCTGGTAGCTGGGGCAGTACGTTAACTCGTCCCCGTGCTGCTCGATCACGCACGCACCGTGCGAACTGTGCGACATGTTGCATTGTCCGGTTGTTAGATGCCGTCGTGCCGACTAAAAACAAACTGCATGGAGGGGTGGACATGCTCCTCAATGATAGGTACATGCTTGTGATCATCCGTTGTGGCTTCCAGAACTACGAGATCACACAGGGAATGCCCGTTCGACGACTGACGCAGTGCGTTTGCTTTCAGACGTTTCACGCCATGCTCTCCAACGGCCATCTGTCCGGAGGACAATAAAATGTAATTCATCTGAAAAGGCCACCTGTCGGCAATCAGTGGACGTCCAGCTGCGTCACTGGCACGAAAATTCCAGCTGTCGCCGATGAACGTCAGTCAGCATGTGTACATGAACCAAGCGGCTACTGCAAAGGCCATGCAGAGCAACGGTTGTTGAAGAGACACTATTGATAGCTCTTTGGTTCATCTGGGTGGTCAGTTGCTCAAAGGTTACTCGTCTATACGCCACTAGACGTCTCCGCAGCCATAATTTTTTAGCCCATGGTGCACCACAGTTTTCCTGGCGCTGATTTTGGACAGCATCATTTTGCCATGCGCAGTATATTTTAACCACAGCGTCATGCGAACAAAATTAGCCGTTTCATAAATGCTTCTACCCTTGACCCGAAAGCCAACGATCATGCCCTTTTGGTTATCAGGTAAATAACTTCGCTTCCGCTTTAAGCCAATGGCTTTTCTGTGTCCCCCCGACACGCTTTATATACCCGCCACTGTCAGCCCTGCCACCTGCAATCTATGAGTGGTTACTGCACGTTGATGTCAGACACAAGTGGTGGTCACATTAATGTGATTGGACTGTATGGTACACTTCGTACCAGTTTGTCGTTTGCTCCATGCCGTCTTTATGATGTTACAGTTTCAACGGCTAACAGCGAATATCGCACACTGGCGAGAGACGATTGAAGACATATAAGGGTATCCATCTCACCTCACCTAAACATCTCCCACACGAGAACGCCTCCACCAGCTGCCTGAAAGGTGCCAAACGGGTAAGTCCGATGCGTCTTCTCATGTGATGTTCCACGAACTCATACCATGCTGTCCCTTTGTATCACATGAAGCACGACGTTTCAGACACATCGAATGAGGTGGGCAGTGTTCAACAATCTGCTGTCTGGAGGACAGCTATTCAGATCCCTGTCTGGTCATCCAGACTGAGGTATTCTGTGATTAAGACGATTCCTGGGATACTTTCGTTGGAAAGGACACGATCCAATACCTTCCAGAGCCTGAAGTTTTGCTCAACCCATAAAGACCTCATCATTGACGGATGGCTAAACACTAATCTCCTCCTCTCCCAACTGATCAGACCAGCTGGTATTTTTACGTGCTTCGAGCGTCCATTGGCCGTGTTTGGTAAATCTCTGTACTCTGTCTCGTGTAGTGACTGTAGGTACGCGTATGGGATGGAGGCTTCTGTATTTCATAGCTATGTTGTATTTCTGGATGATATTTCAGCTCGGCACAGAATTTATTTACGCAAAGTTATGATCTGTCCGTTCGTTCATTGACGTCTCTGTTCACTATAATAAGTTTAGTGTCTGTGTTTTGGGACCGCACCGAAAAACCGTGCGATTGGTAGACGAAAGGACGTGCCTCTCCAATGGGAACAGAAAACATTTGATCGCAAGGTCATAGGTCAACCAATTCCTCCACAGGAAAATACGTCTGATATATTCTATACGACACTGGTGATGGCATGTGCGTCACATGACAGGAATATGTTGTCGACCCACCTAACTTGTACACTTGGCGAATGGGTAAAAAGATTCTTCTACCTTGCCCGATTTAGGTTTTCTTGTGGATGTGATAATCACTCCCAAAAAGTGATGAAAACATAAGAGTTTGTCACATAAATTGAAAATAAAAAATTAAACTTGTCATTCGAGGGAAGACTTGAACCAAGTACCTCTAGTTCCGCAACTGCTCACGCTAACCATGGGACCACGGCGCTCGGGAGCTTGCACTATCCTTGATGTTGCCTATCTTCCGCATGGACTACTCAGCTTGTATATTTTGCTTATTTTTTCATAGTTCCACACAACTTCTTCCTGTTTTCTCGATTGATCTGTGTTCAGTTTTTCAAGGCCTATCCACTGTGCCAACTTGTAACTAAATCTGAGAGGGGGTGCGATGGGGAGGTTCCCTTGTTAGTGCCTTGGCAGCGATGCTGTGTCGATTCGTCAGGCACTCGCTATCTGATGCTAACATTGCTCATTTTGCATATTCTGTCCTCGACTGATGTGTCACCTGCCTTCCTCTTTAGGTTTGACGACGTCCCAGTTCCCTTGAAATGCCGAATATATATATATATATATATATATATATATATATATATATTAATTTGCGTCGAGACGCTGTAGGATCACGCGAAGCATTCTGTCTCATTTGAGCGTTCTTTCTGATCTTCCACGATTCTCTCTTTTTTTTTTCTCCATGGAGTCTCTTTCTATCTTCAGTTGACATTGTCCCTGGTTTCTTTGGGACTTCATTCTCTGACCTCACATTCCACTTGTGTATCTTGTCACTGTATATATTTCTGTCTTCAGTTTCTACTGAATCGATTTTTGCTGCTTCTAGGTCCAGCTTGACTTGTGTAATCCGTGATATTGTTGATTTGGCCCCTCGTATAATGAAAGCCGTCAAAGAAAAACAGGGTGCAAGTACAAAATACGTAAGCAACCCCACTATTGAGAACAAACAATACTATAAGGAGAAAAGAAATAACGCTAAATGCGTAGTAAGGAAGCCACATCAGGAACACTGGGATAGGTTTATCTCTAATATCGAATATATTATACACGGAAGACAGCAAATGACATATAAGGTTTTGAAAACTTTAAACACAACAGAAAGAGAGAAGGTACCAATAAATAGTATTGAGGAAGAGCAGTGGATAAATCATTACAGAAAATCGTGGTATGATCATACAGCACAAGAAACTGAAATTGAACAACTAGACGAGAAAGGATTAGATGAAATCTAGTCTGACGGATTAACATCTGCACTAACATCACTTAAGAACAGAAAAGCAACAGGAAAATACGGCATTAATGTTGAATTATTAAAATATGGATGAATGATGCTACACCAACGACTGCTACATCTCTTCAACGAATGTTGGAAGAAGAAGAGTATTCCCAAAGACTGCAAAACAGCTAGAGTGATATCAATTTTTAAAAAGGAGATAAAAGCCTATGCAGTAATTGTAGAGGAATAAGTTTACTGGACTCAGCATACAAGGTGTTTGCTAAGATTTTAAATACAAGACTTAAAAACATAGCTGAAGCAGTACTGCATGAGGAACAAATGCGCTTTAGGAAAGGATGCTCCACAATGGATTAAAGTTTTTATTCTACAGCAAATAATAGAAAAACGGAGAGAGTATAACAAAGAAACACCCAGTGCTTTTATTGACTTTAAAAAAGATTTGACAGTTTCAATAGACAGAAACTTTGGGAAATTATGACGAATCGTGGATATCCAAAACATCTAGTAAATGCGATAAAATATTTATATCAAGACACAAATATCAATCTAGATCTCAATGGTAAAGCAACTAATGAGATATCAACTAACAAAGGGGTACGACAAGGCTGCTGTATCTCTCCAACTTTGTTCAACATCCACACTAATGAAATAATACACATATGGAAATCAGAATTTCAGAAAGGCATCTGCATAGACAGGAACATTCTTTTAAATAATTTACTATATGCTGACGATGCAGTGATCCTAGCAGATAAGGGAGATGACCTTCAGAAAGGAATCTACTTGCTAAAACAAATAAGTGCAAAATTTAACATGTAAATTTCAAAAGAAAGAACTAAGGCAATGGCCTTCATGGGGAAAGGGTATCAGAACCAAAATAGTGACATATCAGGGTTTCTTGGGCAAGTAAACCATTCAAATTATGTCAGATGTGAAATGACATATGGCTACACCAGAGATATTGAAATTATGCTTAGTAAATTCAGCCGGGTATATGGAACAATTAACAGAAACCTAAACAACAAGACCAGGAAAGACACTCAAATTAAATTTTACAGAACTGTTGCAGTTCCCACACTGCTCTATGGAAGTGAGACAGCGGGGGACTACCAAGAAGCAAGAAAGCCCGATTCATGCACAAGAAATGAAATTCCTTAGAGGTGTTAAAGGTTGCACAAGAGAAGACAGGCTAAGAAATCAAGATATTGGAGAAGAACTGCAAATATTTAGCCACAATGATAAAATTAGAGATTACAGAAGAAAATGGAACGAACACCTACAAAGACTGGAGAGTGAGAGACTTCCCTTAAAATAAGTGCCATTGGAGAAGAGACAGAGGAAGACCCCGACAGAAGTGGGTACCGTAAAAGGCAATTTCTGCCTAATACCTGAAGAGAAGATGAAGAAGATGATGAAGATGAAGACTCCTAATGTCTGAGTGGTAGCAAATATTTATTAATAACGATTACCCGATTCGCGCCAGAATAAATATACTTTCCCTACATATCTCTCTGCTGACGTCACGAGAGATTTCTACATCGTCATCTCGTCCGATTGATTCTGAAAGCGCCGGGTGGCCAACCGCATATGCGAGCCTGTGTGGGAGCTACTGCTCGCTCCTTACTCCATACCTACTGCGGCGCTGATACATTCACTTCACGTAAGTGAAATAGCAAAACTGGAACCAAAGTAAAATGCGCACTCTTTTCTTTGTTTATTTGGACCCCCCCCCCCCTTCCTTTAGTGAAATCTGACGAGACGTGGTGGAACTCAGCTCACCCTCACATGAGGTTTACCGCTTAGTCGGGTAAAATTGCGTAAAAATGAATTTTTTGATTTGTTTCAAACACTGATTAAAACGCTATAACAATAACAAATTTTATTTAGACAGTGTGTTAAACAGTGTTTTTAACACGCGATTAAAAACGCTTTATTTTAAATGTTTCTACCCTGATTAGTATTCGGACGAACAGACAGACGGACAGGCAGAACCAAACAGAAAAAAGGTTCCACGAAAATTAACTGTTTTGAGAGCACCTAAAAACCTGACATGTTAGTGATGTTTTATACACATTAAAAGTTGTTGAACCTTCACTTACTTTGCAGTTGAAAGACAACATTGCTTGCACCTTTCTTTCAGCTGTATGATTACATACATTTTCAGTTTCTTGATTTGTGTGTTCACTAAGAGAATTGATGGCGAATTTCAGTTTAGCTTCCTTCCACAATCGGTTAACTTCTTGCTTGCACAGGATGCCGCTTAACATACACACTGTAACAGTTCTTATACAAAAACATTTAAGCTAATAATATCAGCTTTATGTGCGTTGCGGAATATGACGACTGGCTCACTGACTGATATGCCAAGCGTGCTCACACAAATTCGAGAATCTTTGAGAAGAAAATCTGAAGGACGTGTAGTTACCATTCAAGTACGTCTTGTTATTCAGATACGCAAAAGGCAATAGCTGGACAAAATAACCCTTGTCTGAACAAGTATTTGTTTCTGTACGTGTTTTGGGAACTTATGTATCGTTGGCTTGTTTTTAAAATCAGCCTTATGCAAACAGAATTAATTAATTAATTTTTTTTTATTTTTGTATCTACCCAGACATGTTTCGGCACCTATGTGTTGTCTTCTGTTGGTCAATTTTTTTTTTATTTGTGTAGGCCTAAGAATTGCAATATGTGCATGTTGCTTTGTTTTGTTTAGGCACTCACCTTAAACTACATCGTTAAATGACCTGCATTATTATACATCGGTTTTTGGGTCCTTTTTCGTCTTTTTTCTTTTTTTTTTGTTTTTTACGGCATGTCGTTTGACCTGAAGAAAATTATTGTGTGTTTGTGAAGAATCGTTTCGTGGATGTAGGTTATGAGCGTTTCTGTACTTACATTTTTCGTCATGATGCGTGTGTCTGGTTGATGTCTCGATCAACTGCTCTCAGATCATTGTTTCCACACAGTTTTTCACAAAATTTTCGCTCACTAGTTCACCTCACATTCACTTTCACAAAAATGTGACCGAAACGTGATCTGAAATGGTTCAAATGGCTCTGAGCACTATGGGACTCAACTGCTGAGGTCATTAGTCCCCTAGAATTTAGAACTAGTTAAACCTAACTAACTCAAGGACATCACAAACATCCATGCCCGAGGCAGGATTCGAACTTGCGACCGTAGCGGTCTTGCGGCTCCAGACTGCAGCGCCTTTAACCGCACGGCCACTTCGGCCGGCAAACGTGATCTGAGCAGACACTTCTGACTCCATACTCAGTGAAAGGTATTACGTTAATGTCGCTGCTCACTTGTTCATCATTGGTCTTGTCTTTGTTGTGGCGCTAATTTTGAATGTTTCCTCAGAACTAGTGTGATGTGGCTGCTAGGGAAGGGCAGTGTGTGTGAGAACGACATCCAGAAGTATTTTCCCCGATATTTAAGACTGTTTGATTGTTATGTTTTATGTAGGAAGGTGCCTTTGTATAGTTCATTTAGTGTTCCAAACAGTGTTTTGTTGCACAGTGTTGTATTTTCATTCAGGAGTCTCTTTCCTTCTACTATTGCTTTCTGTGTGTGGTAGTCCTCCTCGATTGTGAGTTTGTGATAGAGACTGTTGCTTCCTCTAAGGATCTTAAGATCAGCCTACATGTTTTTTGGATGGCGGTTTTCTTGTATTAGATGATCTGCAAAAGTGGAGTGTATACTATCACTTCTTAAGGCTCTGAGGTGTTCAGAGTGTTCGTTTTGAAATTTCTGCATATTTGGCCTATGTAGACCGACTGGCGTGTATTACAGGTTAACTGATATATTCTAACTTTGGAGAATGTGTCTGCAAAGGTGTTCTTAGTGCTTAGATTTTTCTGTACTGTGTTTTTTTTGTGAAATGGCACTTGTAGCCCTTGTTTCTTCAGTATGTTTCCCACTCTGTGGACGTTTTTGTTACTGTATGTTAGTATGTGCCGTGCTGTATGTACTCTCTGTAGGGTGTTCCTGGTTCCTTGTGTCTGGAGTTTATGTTCTTGGTTCTCTGTTGTGGCTGGTGATTTTTTCATGGTTTGTTCTCTTTTAATTTGTTTCTTTTTTTAAATTTTGATGCTTAGTTTGTTTATCATTTGTGTGTTGTACCCGTTCTCTCTGGCTGTCTGATGTATTTGTTTATCATTTGTGTGTTGTACCCATTCTCTCTGGCTATCTGATGTATTGTGTTTAGTTCCTGTGTGTAGTTGAATTCGTCCAGTGGAGTTCCGTTGAGCCTGCGTAGCATGTATCTGAAACTTGAGAGTTTGTCTGCTTGGGGGTGGTTGGAGTTAACGTGAATGATCACTATTAAAAACAGTCTTGATCACGATTTATTTAACAAGGTCGAAACCGGTCACCTTGTTAAATAAATCGTGATCAAGACTGTTTTTAATAGTAATTATTTATAAGACATTGATCACTGCTGTTCCCGTAATGTATTCAAAAGTAATTAATGTGAATGGTTGTACGTGTGGCTGAAGGTTTCCGGAAAATTCCAAAATTATGTTTCTTGTTGATTCTGTGTATGGTGATGTCTAAGAAATTAAGTTTCATTTCCTCTTCTGTCTCAATGGTGACTTTTATTTTTGGATGAACGGTGTTTATGGCACTGTGTAGTTGTTTTATTCGGATGTCTGTTTCATCAGTCAAACAAATGATGTCATCCACATATCGGCACCACTACATAATCTTCTACTGTTTTGAATGAATGATTTCATTGAATATACTGTTTTCACTGTGGTTTAGGAATATGTTTGCGAGTTGACTGTTGATTGGTGAGCCCATCTTTTTGTAGACAGAACTTCTTCTTGAAAGTGAAGTAGTTCTGTTTTGTTACAATCCTTAGGGTGGCTTCTATTTCATCTATATGTGCACTTGCTATGTCCCCTTGATATTGCAGCTGTTTTTTTAACAATGTTGATAGTTTCTTCTACTGCCACGTTAGTGTACGTGAATGTGATTTCAAAAGATACCAGGGTTGTTATTGATGTCTTTTACCTTTCCTAGCACTTCACTGGTATTTTTTAGGCTTCTGTCGTCGGTGAAAGCGTATAATTTCTGCAGTACTGTATGTAAGTGTCTAGCTAGGTTGTAAGATGGTGCATTTTTGAAACTATTGAAGATGGGTGCTTTGGGATTCTTTTGTGTCATGTATTTGGCTCAAGTTTACGTGACGCTGACTTTGAGGATTGTTAAGAGTTTTTTTATGTTTCTTTGGTACCTCAAGGTAAGGTCATTGATTAGTTTGATGATGTTGTTCTGTTCTATAAATTATTCTGTCTTCTTGATGTACTCTGCCTCATTCATACCAAGAAGTGTATTTGTGTCACAAGTTTGTATTTATGTTGTGTTTTGGCCCCTTTTTAAGTAATTCTTCTTCTTGTTTTGTTAATTCTATGTCAGTTAAATTGAAAAGCACGTCATGGAACTTGTGCTAGGCCCCTACTTTGTCTTCATTATCTATTGTCGTGGCAGATCTCACTAGGTGATGCATTTTTTTTGTTTTGTGTTTCTTTCTTTTTGCTCATTAGTATTTCTGTGTAAGACCTGACGCGTTATGTCATCGAACTGGGCCCGTGTTTTTAAGAGACTAGCAAAGTCAAGGTTTGTTTTGTACAATTGAAGATTAAGCTGCCGTTTTTTCGCATATAGGAAACGAATTTCTTCTTTTAACCAAATAATTTCTGCTATTATTTTGTTACTTATGCTGCAAGTGACTTGCTTACAATAGATAAATTATTATAAATTTGACATTGTACTTTACAGAAATTAAAAAAAAATCGACCCACAAAAGATGACACATTGTTGACGAAACATGTCTGGGTAAATACAAAATTAAAAAAATTAATTGTGGTTGCATAAGGCTGATTTTCAAACCAACCCCATTTTAAATCGCAAACACGGAAAACCATGAAGAGGAGCTTCAAACCTTAGTAAAATGAGTCTCTTATCTAACGTTTTAACGAGTACTATCTCCTGTAATAATACGGATCATTTTTTTAAAAAACTTCGTACTTCTAGTATTTGATAATACATGTTCTTGCAGCTTTCCAATATGAGATTACTACTTTTGAGGGTTCCGTGCCTCTGTCGGTAAAAGCGGTATTGTTATAGGATCACTTTGTCTGTCTGTAAGACTGTTAATACCCCTTGACCTGAGGAACGGCTATAGGCATCAAGTTGAAGTTTACGTCGCATACGAAGGTCTAAGGTCCTTTGACGATGTGAAAAATTTAAGCTTATATGTAAATGAAATCAAAAGATACGGCCATTTATGTCACATATTTCGATACTCGCAAAAAAAAAAAAAATAAATAAATAAATAAAAAATAAAAAATGGTTCAATTGGCTCTGAGAACTATGGGACTTAACATCTGAGGTCATTAGTCCCCTAGAACGTAGGTCTACTTAAACCTAACTAACCTAAGGATATCACACACATCCATGTCCGAGGCAGTATTCGAACCTGCGACAGTAGCGGTCGCGCGGTGCCAGACTGAAGCGCCTAGAACCGGTCGGCCACACTGGCCGGCTCGCAGACTAACTCATCAAAAGCTATTGGGTACTTCCTGTGGACCTGGAAATATGAAATTTGAAAAGAATCTACGTTTCACAATAAAAGTAAAGGAAAAATTCGAGAATCGTAAATTTTTAATTATATCACATAAAAAGTATTTTTTGGCACTTGTCCATCTCTTTGCTTGTCGGTCTTTTACGAGCCATTTTTCTCAGCAACAAGTATAGGTATCAGTTTGAAATTTATGTCAGGTACTAAAGTGTACGGTCCGTTAGCGGTGTAAAATATTTAAGCCCCTAAGTCACATGAATCCAAAGATATGGTCATTTACGAGTATGAGACCTATTTTAACACTCGCAGACTCATTCATCAAAGACTAAAGATGAAGCTATAGGGTACTTCCCGTTGATCTAGACTCGTGAAATTTGATAAAAAGCCATGTTCCACAGTACAAGACAAGGGAAAAAAGCCAAAAATTGTTAATATACACGTCGCGGCTGCTGGCCTAGGGGTAAAGCTCGTGCTTGGAAACAGACAAGTCGCGCGACTGAATATCGGTCGTAACCTTGTCTTCACCTCTTAAAGATGCGAGAAGTTACCAGAAGCAACACGTGGTTCGGATTCCTCTTTAAACTATAGGTCCCCTTTCCCCGATTGGATAACTGGTGTGGGTTAGGGACACAAAAAGTTTCTTACATCAGGATGGTCTCTGATCTTCAGGACATGCATGTGCTAAAAAACAGGCACCACTGATTCGACCATCAGCTTTATTTATACATGATGAAAGAAATATCCGACATTTAGCTGCAGTGAGATATTGAGCGAACTCAATGGCAACAGGTGAAAATTTGTGTCGGACCGGGAGTCGAAACCGGATTCCCTGCTTTATGCGAGTGTTCGCCTCTCAGCTATTCGAGCACGTCTCCTGTCCCACCCAAATCTCCATATGCCGCGAAATGCAGAGTAACGCCCCCTGTCCGTTAATCCACTTGCTCGCAGCCTAACTGTATTCCCACGAGAACAGACAACACCCCAATCTGTATAAACAAAAATCGGTTGTCGCATGTATGAAAGATCATTGCTTGAGAATGACTCGACTGATTTAAGCTGTTTTTTTTTGTGTTCGCAATTGTCAGTGACAAGGTTTCTATGAAAGAAATTCCTCGGAAAATTCGGGTAATATTTTTGTTCGAATATCTAAATGAAAGGAATGTGACGGTCGGTTTGACGGTTCGGCTGTCACATGTTTTCATAAAAAAGTGTGACGTCCAGTTTGACAGCTCTGCTGTCGCATGTTTTCGTAGGAACAACAGATTCCACAATGAACGTTAATATTTTGAGAAAGAGAGAGAGAGAGAGAGAGAGAGAGAGAGAGAGAGAGAGAGAGAGAGAGAGAGAGAGAGAGAATACAATTGAAAGCGATATGAACATATCTCTGGTGTTTTCCAAAGATTGAATTGATGTCATTTCGTGGTAATTGATTTCGGCATAGTCGCAACACAGGCCTACTATGTGATCGTCGAGTCAATGAGGCTGACGAAGAGCGTAGTAAGCGTATGAAAGCAAATCAAATTATACGAGGGGAAGTCAAAAAAGTAAAGGGGCTTTCGTAATTTTTCATAGTAGGGCTTGGTAGCTCTCCTAGTATCCAGGGGTGAAGTATTACGGTCTGTGACAATTCTAGACAACGTGTCACTCTTATTGCTGCACTAGTCGTTGTGTTCTGACAGGCCACGAAACATGGCAGCTCTATCGTTGATCTGCTCCAAGGAAGAAACGAGGGCAGTGAATCCGCTTTTTGTTTGCGGGAAGTGTTAAAACTGCAGAAATTATCTGGCGAATGCAAGCGCATTTCAGACGAATCACAGAGAACGAAATCGTCAATACTTTACATATCAGTCATGGTTCAGCGTATTCCATCTTACACGAGAGGCTAAATTTTCAGTAAGTTGTGCAAGGTTGCAAACTTTCTACTTTCTTTTAGAATCTGGTCTTTAATAAAAAATGGCAAAGTAATGTTAATCAGAACACAGGGAGAAGTTGTGATCTAAATGACAATAGATTTATTCATCCTTAACATCACAAGACAACAAAAATGACAAAAGAAACGTCACACAAACATTTTTATTTGACAATCGCTTTCACTAACATGGGGTCTATGGTGGACAAAGTGATTCACTGGGGATCGACACACGAAAATAAGCGGAACACTAATCGCTTTATCTGACTTCAGCCGGGTTATGGCACAAAAACTACGCCACCATCAAGCATTTATACTCTACTATTCCAAAAAAAAATATGGTTCGGAAGAACATATATTGGAGCCCTACGCCGTATCAGCGAATACTTTACCCTTATGTTGGACGGCTACAATCTGTTATTAATGGCACACGCCCGAAAAATGCAAGTACGTGAGTAATTCGGAACGCAGATACTTCCCTATGATCCCCTGGGACCCCGGTGGATTCCAATGTGCAGGTGAACCCATTTGCTGGTCTGCCAAATCAATTTGACTCGTGCCACGAAGATGTGTGATGGAACATGTCAAAAGTTTGGATCGCTAACTCAAGACAAGTGCACCCACACATCACTCGTTGTGTGTGTGATGCTAGTAGCACACCTCTGATGACTCAGAAGGTGACTGCCACAGGCTCCAAGTGGCACACTAGCAAAGGACACAAGCCTCATCGTTTAGGTAGAGACCTGCAGTTCTTTACTAGCGAAGCGCCAGTACAAGAGTGATCTTCTCTTTCTGTCCACTTTCCTCCTCAGCTCGGTAGCAAAGCACATTTACATCTTAGACTTCACCCACTTTTATCACAAGCCAATCAAGCTGGAACGCGGCATTCGAAGCTGGGAGAGCGCCCTTTGCTCTGCATACACCGATTTGACCAATCAGAGACTTTAAGTTAATTGGGATAAAAGGATAAAAGATTTAGCTTCGTGGCCTCTTTCCCACGTGTTTACGCCATGTCTTTTGCTAACAACATGACCAAGATGGAACCACAGCCCTCCATATAAAGCTTGTTATCTCTCCTGTTGTGTCCATTTTGAAGTTTCCAAAGAATGGCCATAAACTCGCTAAAAGACTGATGCTTTCACAAATATGTTTCTTAACAGGGTCTGGACGTCTGGGCGCAAGTGACCTGTGCAATGAAAATTCGCAGAACGCACACAGATGTCCTGTCGGCTTCCTGCCTAACAAGGCCCCAAGGCCCCATCCTCTGCTTTACTGCCGGTCTGCAATGCGCTGGCCATTGCAGCGGCGACTTCTTGTCGCTAGTCAGTCTACCTGGAGGCAGATGCCAGCCGACTGGCGCCAACCAACGTGTCTGCACAATGAGACCGCAGAACTCGGCCGTCCGGAAATGTTTCCACCCAGGTTCCGCGGTAAAAACGCGCTTCCCTCGGCCCACCATCGCCGTGCTTTTACTGCAGTCGTTTAAATCGGTACCCTATTCCTTTGAATGCACATAAAACTTACCATTATTCCCTCCCTAGAGAACGCGAGAAAGAGCGTTAACTACTGCTCACCATTTCATCATGATGTAGGAAGTCAAATCGCAATAAAGATGATATTCCCTAAGAACATGAAGCCGGCCGGTGTGGCCGAGCGGTTCTAGGCGCTTCAGTCTGGAACCGCGCGACGACTACGGTCGCAGGTTCGAATCCTGCCTCGGGCATAGATGTGTGTGATGTCCTTAGGTTAGTTAGGTTTAAGTAGTTCTAAGTTCTAGGGGACTGATGACCTCAGATGTTAAGTCCCATAGTACTCAGAGCCATTTGAACCATTTTGAAGAACATGAAGGGGCATTACACCGAATCAGAAGTGAGCGTGCCCTGCAATCTCTCAAGGTATGTCCCAAAAGAATTGTCAAGGTGCAAAAGATGGACATCACTCGTAAACATTTGACCTGCTATCGTGAGGGAGATGGATTTTTACAGCAAATTGCTACTGTACACGAACTGCAGGTGCATCTTCACGAAACGGAAAGTAAGGCTATGAGCATGGTTTGGAAACACCCATCATCCCCAGAAGTTAAGAAATTTAAACGTTAGCCATCAGCTGGACAGATATCTCTAACGCTATTGTGGGATATGGAAGGTGTTGTAGCCATCCATTTTGCCCCAAGAGGCGAAACTAAGAACAGTGAGAACTATTGTGATGTGTTGCAAACTAAACTGAAACCTACAATCACCTTCAAACGTCGCTGAAAGCTGCAAAAAAAATGTCCTCATGCAACGAAATAACAATTGGGCCCATTCTGCCAAACTGACAGCTGAAACCTTAATGGAATTGGGATTCGAATTGCTGGAACACCCACAGTATAATCCAGCACTGGCTCCAAGCGATTTTAGTATCTATGGACCATTGAAGGAAGCGCTCAGGGGAAGATGTGCAACCGATATAGAAGTCGCTGACATGGGCAAAATTGATTAATGGTGCAACCAAAAAATTTTTTCCAACGAAATCAAAAAAGTTGTGAAATGTTGGACAAAGTGTCCAGTTGGAGATTAACGCATAAAATAATTTGAAACGTCGACAAAACAATGGCATAACGTGTGTTTCCTCCACTTATGAACCATGGACCTTGCCGTTGGTGGAGAGACTTGTGTGCCTCAGCGATGCAGATAGTCATACTGTAGGTGCAACCACAACAGAGGGGTATCTGTTGAGAGGCCAGACAAACGTGTGGTTCCTGAAGAGGGGCAGCAGCCTTTTCAGTAGTTCAGCAGTTGCATGGGCAGCAGTCTAGATGACTGACTGATCTGATCTTGTAACATCAACCAAAACCGCTTTGCTGTGCTGGTACTGCGAATGGCTGAATGCAAAGAGAAACTACAGCTGTAATTTTTCCCAAGGGCATGCAGCTTCACTGTATGGTTAAAGGATGATGGCGTTCTCTTGCGTAAATATTCGGGAAGTGAAATACTCCCCCTATTCGGATTCCCGGATGGGGAATACTCAGGAGGACATTGCTATCAGGAGAAATAAAACTGGAGTTCTATGGCTCAGAGCCTGGAAAGTCAAATCACTTAATCGAGCAGGTAAGTTAGAAAATTTAAAAGAGGGAAAGGGATGGGTTAAAGTTAGATACAGTGGGATTAGTGAAGTTCGGTGGCAGTAGGAACAAGACGTCTGGCCAGGTGAATACATGGTTATAACTTTTCAGTTCAATAAACTTTACCAGCAGCCGTATACTTTTCGTTATTTTATTTTATTTCGAACACAACAAGTTTCGGCAATTCATTTTGCCATCTTCTGGCCCCATACCCTATTTTCGAATCAACCATCTTATCGTATAGTGCCATAAAACTGGATACCTTGAATTCCAATCGTTGTGCAACACATTCAACGATAGCGTGACACCAACTCGTTGAATCTGTTGCACAGCGATTGAGATTCACGATGTCCAGCTTTATGCCGCTGTACGATAAGATCGTTGATTCGAAAAAGTCGTCTGGGGCCTGAAGATGGCAAAATGAATTGCCGAAACTGGTTGGACTCGAATTAAAATAAAATAACCAAAACCATACGGCTGCTGGTAAAGTTTATTGAATTGAAAAGTACATACCAGCCGATGTCCCCTGACTAAATTGGACCGCCAGGGACATAGTTATAAATAAAAAATCAAATATGGGTAATTCAGAAGTAGGTTTAAATAATGAACAAAAACAGGGAATGTAGATAAGCTATTACGAACAGTATAGTGAAAGCATCATTGTAGCCAAGATAGACATGAAGCCCACTCCTGCCGCAGTAGAAGAAGTTTATAGGCCAACTAGCTCCGCAGATGACGACGAGACTGAAGAAATGTATGGTGCGATAAAAGAAATTATTTAGATAGTTAAGGGAGACGAAAATTTAATAGTCATGTGGGGCTGAAATTTGATAGTAGGAAAAGAAAGAGATGGGAAAAGTAGTAGGTGAATATGGATTGGGGGTAAAGCATGAAAGAGGAAGCCGCCTGGCAGAATTTTGCACAGAGCGTAATTTATTACATAATAGTAAGAGAAAGATATAGGAACCAGGTACTAAACTGGAAGACATTTTCAGGGACAGATATGGACTCTGACCATAATTTATTGGTTATGAACTGTACATTAAAACTGAAGACACTGCAAAAAGGTAGGAATGTAAGGAGATGAGACCTGGATAAACTGAAAGAACCAGAGGTTCTAGAGAGATTGAGAGAGAGAGAATTAGGCAACGACAGACAAAAACAGGGGAAAGAAATACAGAAGAAGAAGAATGGGTAGCTTTCAGAGATGAGACAGTGAAGGCAGCAGAGGTGGCAGGGGTAAACTACAGGGAGCGAAAGGCTATTTACAATTTGTACAGAAAATAGATGACAATTATAAGAGTCGAGGGGCACGAAAGGGAAGCAGTGGTTGAGAAGGGAGTGGGACAGGGTTGTAGCCTATCCCCGATGTTATTCTATCTGTATATTGAGCAAGCAGTAATGGAAACAAAAGAAAAATTTGGAGTGGGAATTAAAATCCAGGGAGAAGAAATAAAAACTTTGAGGTTCGCCGATGACATTGTAATTCTGTCAGAGACAGCAAAGGACTTGGAAGAGCAGTTGAACGGAATGGACAGTATCTTGAAAGGAGGATATAAGATGAAGATCAACAAAAGCAAAACTAGGATAATGGAATGTAGTCGAATTAAACCAGGTGATGATGAGGGAATCAGGTTAGGAAATGAGACATTTAATGTAGCAGATGAATTTTGGTATGTGGGAAGAAAAGTAAGTGTTTATGGTCGAAGTAGAGAGGATATAAAATGTAGTCTGCTGTGGCAAGGAAAGCATTTCTGAAGAAGAGAAATTTGTTAACATAGAGTATAATCGTCAGGAATTCTTTTCTGAAAGTAGTTGTATGGAGTGTAGCCACGTATGGAAGTGAAACGTGGGCGGTAAATAGTTTAGACAAGAAGAGAATAGAAGCTTTTGAAATGTGGGGCTACAAAAGAATTCTGAAGCGTAAATGGATAGATCACGTAACTAATGAGGATAAAACTGGGGGAAGAGGAATTTGTGGCACACTTTGACTAGAAGAAGTGATCGGATGGTATGAACGTTCTGAGGCTTGATCATCACTTCAGTATTTGAGGGAAGCGTGGAGGGTAAAAGCCGCAGACAGAGACCAAGCGATGAATACACTAAGCAGAGTCAGACGGATGTACGTGGCAGTAGTTACTCGGAGATGATGAGGCTTGCACAGGATAGAGTAGCATGGAGAGCTGCATCAGCCCCATTATTTGGACTGAAGACCACAACAATAAAAACAGATCATATCTGTGATGTGTTGCAAAGACTGAATTGATGTCTGTCCGTGGTAATTTGGTGTGTCGTAAACATTAAATTGATTTCAGTTCGTGGTTTGTTTCTTTAGAAAAACATGACACCACTGTGACATCGAAACACCCATCGACGTACGAGCAGCGCAACTTACCTAGATGATCGTCTCATGAATGAGACTGACGATAATCGTAGACAGCATTAGGAAGCAAAACAATGAGAATTATACAATAACACTAGGTGTTGAACAGGGTGCGAGAAAGAACATGGTACGCTGTGCTGTGAAAATGTGCGATTTTGTTTTCGTTTTGGCAGTAAGTTTTCATGGAAAACAGGAAGGTTATGTTTAAGGCTGACTTTCTAATCCTTATGGATAACTTTCTAACCCTACCTCTTCGTAGACTAAAACCACGCAAAATACTATCATTAAAGCTACTGTCCTCACAGATGCAGCAGCTGGAAAGGTCTCTCTCATTCCCCGTGTGGTAAATGATTCCAACCGATTAACCCATTCATTTTGACTTGTATTCCTAATCAACGTTCCGTTTACAGTAGCAACAAATAAGTCAGAGAGAGAGAGAGAGAGAGAGAGAGAGAGAGAGAGAGAGAGAGAGGGCAGGAGCAGATGGACAGAGTAAGGATGAGGAAATGGAAGGGAAAGGAGGATGTGGACAGACAGATGAGGGAGGAAGAGATGGATAGAAAGAGTGTGGGATAAGAGATGTACAGAGAGTGGGGGGAAGGTGAGGGATAGTGATAAGGGGGGGGGAGAAATGGACAAAGGAATGGAGGAGGAGGAGAGGGATAGAGAGAGGGGGAAGAAGGAGATTTGGACTTATATCCAATTCAAATACATATTTAGCAATTGCGAAGCATTGTCAGATTCGCTAGTGTAATATATACAGGGCGTATCATCTGAAACTTGCAACGCAAATATTGCGGAAATGGAAACAGCTGTTGATGCGCGGTTTTCAGAGGTGCTCGTATTGTTAGCCAATCTACAAGTTCTAACAATACTTAGAAAGTGTATTTTTTGTGCAAACATACACTCTTTTAAATGGAGCAATGCCTATTGATACTAACATACTAAAAGTCGTGTAAATTAGAAAGTGACTTGTGTTTGCTGCAGGATTGTAGTGCGAGTCAAATGGTTGAAATGGCTCTGAGCACTATGGGACGTAACAGCTATGGTCATCAGTCCCCTAGAACTTAGAACTACTTAAACCTAACTAACCTAAGGACATCACACAACACCCAGTCATCACGAGGCAGAGAAAATCCCTGACCCCGCCGGGAATCGAACCCCGGAACCCGGGCGCGGGAAGCGAGAACGCTACCGCAGTAGTGCGAGTCGTTTACGGGATATCATATTTTGAAAAGTTCCAACTCCGACACCTGTACAATACCTGTGGTAGAACATAATAAAGAACAACACAACTGCGTACAGTACTTATGTGGATTCCCACCAATAACGAGACAAGTTACCATCACAGGTTGTGTTCAGAATGACCACTGGCAGGGGCAATACACGTTTCCAGTAAGGTATGGAACGTCTGCAGTACACCTGCTAGCATTTCGGTGGAGATAACCGAACAGGCTGCAGTAATACGTAGTTGTATGTCATTGGGTGTAGTTGGTATGTGCCTGTAGACAGCGTCTTTCAGTTCTCTCCTCAGAAAAATGCCTACAGGCGTCTAATCCAGGGAAGGGGCCGGCCAGAGTAAAGGTCTTCCGCGTCCAGTACAACGATCTGGAAACAATTCGTAAAGAAACGCTGTAGTGCTTCGTGCACTATAGGCAGGACAGCCATGTTGTTACCACAGGTTCCTCCTAGTCTACAGAGGAACGTCTTCTAGCATCCGCGGAAGATAGTCTGTTAGGAGGCTGTGATACTTTTGCGCGTTCGGTATTCTGTGTATGAAACATGGGCCTATGAGCTGATGTTTCACTACCTCTCTCCACACGTTTAAACTCCATGGACGCTGACGTTCCACCTGACGAAGGCAACGGGGATTGTCAACAGATCAATAGTGCGTGTTCCGGCGATTTACCTGGCCATGATTGGTAAATGTGGCTTCATCACTAAACAAGATGCCTGATACATCTGGAGTATCCTGTGTCAGTGCTACGTACAGAAGCTAACATTCTCATAATTGTTTCTATGCAGCTCTTTATTGAAAGAAATGTTATAGGGATGCAATCTATGTCGATGGAAAATGCGTAGGATACTTGACCGACTCTGCCACTTCATTGTGAGATTGCGCGGGATCAACTGCAACAGAGCATGAATATTAATTTCCTCCTCGTCTGTCGTCACTTGTTTCCTTCTGTTACGCAGTCTACATGTTATACTACCACTTTCACGTAACTGGTTGAGGAGGTTGATAAATAACTGACCAGATGGTTGGCATCTATTGGGATACCTTGTCGCATACACCGCAAAAGAACGAACTGCATTCTTCCTACACTCTCCATACACCATGAGCATGTGGGTTTTTTTCTGCATTGGTAAATCCCATCGTCCACTCACGACCCACTGCTTGGATAGTCAGACACTGAGTAACAAGTCGCATTGCACTAAAAGAATACACAAGCACACGGGAAGCAAACATAACAACGTTGTATCTAGCAACTACGCACGTTGAATGGCACAAACGTGTGTCAGTGTGGAAACTTTTCGGAATACTATATCTCGTTAAGGACTCGCACTAGAATCCTGCAACACCACTGACATTTTTATTTTTCCCTATTTTCAGTTTGTTAATGTCAATAGGCATTGTTACATTTAAAAAAGTGTATATTTGCACAAAGAACTCTTTATAAATATTATTACAATCTGTTTATTGACTAAACAATAGGAGCCCCTGACGACAAATCCATTCTGTGAAAACCGCACGTAAATAGCACTTTCCATTTCAGCAATATTTGCGGTACAATTGCAGGGTGATTCACCTTTATAGCCAGATGGCGCTGCGACATTTCAGAGTGGATGCACAACAGTATTCGAACCCTTGCGGAAAGACAGTAATCTGCGAGCAAGTAGATTAATTGACAGTGGGCGTTACACTGTGGCATGCGTGATTGTGGAGATTTGCGACGGACGGGAGACATGCTCGGATGTCCCAGGCGGTTACGGCCATCATTCACACAAAGCGGAAGCTCTGGGTTCGACTCCCGGTCTGGAGCAAATTTTCATCCGTCGCCGTTGAGTTCGCTCAGTGCCCCACTGCAGCTAAATGTTGTGCACTTCTTTCGTAATAAAATATTTTCCGTGTCACTACAAGTACAGCAAAATGAAATTTTACTCCGAGCTCAGCTGTTTAACAATGCTGATTAAAGGTGCAGAAACTCCTTGCACACGGCCTGTCTATTCTGTATAAATAGACGCGCAGAAAGAAAAGGGAAAAAAGTGGGCAGGAACTTTACCGACGAGATCAAAACTAACAGCTACAGCAGCAACGTTAGGTAATTTGGCCCCTCTTAAGACAAAGGAAAAGACCGAGGATATGCCACAGAAAAGGATTATAACAGCGACCATTCTTAAACTTAGGCAGAGCATGGTATTGTGCTCTAAAAAGTTTCTGGACCAGGTATCAGGACGCCAAAACCGAACATGCCAGACAAATAAAAACTTAGGGAACGAAGTAGTAAAGTTGAGTCATTTTAGTGGCCGTGACGAGCAATAAGGCAAGTTCCGCTGCAGCGGGCAGAAACCGGCCAGCAGCCCTTTTAAAGGAGAGCTACCTCGCGTCGGCGGTGGTTCCCCTTGCATTACATCGCTTAGTCTGAATGAGCCGTTTCATCCTCTTGTTGTGGATGAGTGTGGGGAGGCATAAATTTTTAATTTCCTAGCGCTGATTTCTGAAAGGTGTGATAAATTACGGTTCTCCTTTCATTTCCTACTGGTCTGAAGCACTAGAATTTTGTCATCTAGAAGGTCAAAGGTACCATTTTATGATTAACGACATTATGAAGAATAAACGTCAGCTTGATTTGTGCTGGAAATCTCTTAAAGACTTGCTCGCCATGGATGCATCAGTTCTAACTTGTGGACAGGCGGAATCCGACTATTCTGCAGAGAGGAGAGCAACTATTTCAACATACGGACTGATCAAAATAATAATGAAATGAAAGAAAAACTGTGAGATGATTTTATTTTGAGAGCTGGCCATGATGACATCATTGGAAGTTCTAGAGAAACACATAGTACAGAAAGATTTAGATAATAATAAAAAAGTTGTTCAAATGGCTCTGAGCACTATGGGACTTAACTGCTGTGGTCATCAGTCCCCTAGAACTTAGAACTACTTAAACCTAACTAACCTAAGGACATCACACACATCCATGCGGATTCGAACCTGCGACCGTAGCGGTCACGCGGTTCCAGATTGTAGCGCCTAGAACCGCTCGGCCACTCCGGCCGGCTTGAGATAATGATCTGTATTCTTAAGCTCTAATGACATAGAGTGCTTATACAAGTCCAGTCACATTTAGTGATTACCTCTGATGTTCGACGTCAACGTGCAATAACTACCCAGAGACGGCACGTGGCAACACAAGCAGTGAAGGTATATAAAAGCTTGTCGGGGAGGACGCGTACAATACTGCAGACGTTGTCGTAATGCGGATAAGCGATTTATCTGACGTCCAGAAGGGCATAATCATTGGCTTTCGGTCCAAGGGTGGCAGCTTTCCGAAACGGTTAAATCTCTAAACTGTTCTGGTGATGTCGTGATTAAAGTATACCGTACGCGACAAAATGGCGCTATCCAAAATCAGTGCCAGTGCAACTGTGGTGCATCGAGGGCCACGGTATCAGCGGTGAACGACGGCAGCGGATATGTGTACTGGCGAATAGACGTGCAACCGCCTGAACGACTGACCGCCCATTTGGACCGAGGACTCCCAATAGTATCTCCTCAGCGACAATTGAGCGAAAGTTGCTGCGTGTGGATCTCCGCAGCAGGCGCCTCGTTCGTGCGCCCATGCCGACTGCTGTTGACAGGCGATGAATGTTGGAATTTACACGCCAATACCGCAACTGGACGTTCACCGAGTGGCAACAACTGGCCTTTTCAGATGAATCAATATTTATGCTCCACCGGACAGATGGCCATTGGCACGCACGGCGTGAAACGTTTCAAAGCAAACCCTGCAACAGTCATCAGAAGGATCCAGGCTGGAGGAGAGAGCGTTACCGTCTGGGAAATGTTTTCGTAGCATTCCTCGGATGATCTCGTCATGCATGTATCGTTGGGGACCGTGTCCACCACTACATGCAGTTTGTTTTTACCACTGCCCGATGGCGTCTACCAGCAGGACAATGTGTGGTTAGGAGAGCACCAGGATGAGATTACCGTACTGCCATGGCCGCCAAACTCGCCGGATTAAAATCCTCGAGAATCTGTGGGACCATCGCATTCGGGTTGTTCTCGCTATGGATGCAACCGGAAAACCTGGCGCAGTTGACCACGGCAATCAAGTTCGCATGTCTCCACACCTCTGTCGGTACCTTTCAGAACGTCACAGACTATTTTCCTGCACGTCTCGCAGCGGCCCGCAATGCAGAAGGTGGCTATTGAGGTTTTTGACAGGTTGTTACATTAACGTGACTGGTCAGTGTACAGTCACTTACTGTTAAATGCATCGATAAAATAACAACTTCAAAACTACATATTGACAATATAAACTATTATTAGATTTATGAGTAATGTCGTATGCTCGAATGTGTACATAATATTGTAAAAGAGTAATTGACTGTAACTGACGTTTGGCCCTCCATTACGCTGGAACAAAACGTGTCCTCATCTGGACGAGCGGGACGCGCTGCCGATAAAGAATGTCGTAAGAAACTGCAAAACCATTTAAAGTACTGAGCTGAGTATTTCCATACACGGTGCCAAGGATTCATTGACGTACAATGGAGAATGTGCATGGAACTCTGGGAGAAGCAGGAACTTTTCAAAATATGATATCCCGTAAACGACTCGCACTACTGGGGTAGCGTTCTCGCTTCCCGCGCCCGGGTTGCCGGGTTCGATTCCCAGCGGGGTCAGGAATTTTCTCTGCCTCGTGATGACTGGGTGTTGTGTGATGTCCTTAGGTTAGTTAGGTGTAAGTAGTTCTAAGTTCTAGGGGACTGATGACCATAGCTGTTACGTCCCATAGTGCTCAGAGCCATTTCAACCATTTGACTCGCACTACAATCCTGCAACAAACACAAGTCACTTTCTAATTTACACGACTTTTAATATGTTAATATCAATAGGCTTTGCTCCATTTAAAAGAGTGTATGTTTGCACAAAAAATACACTTTCTAAGTATTGTTAGAACTTGTCGATTGGCTAACAATACGAGCACCTCTGAAAACCGCGCATCAACAGCTGTTTCCATTTCCGCAATATTTGCGTTGCAAGTTTCAGATGATACGCCCTGTATATATTACACTAGCGAATCTGACAACGCTTCGCAATTGCTAAATATGTATGCGAATTGGATATAAGTCCTAATCTCCTTTTCCCCTCTCTCTCTATCCCTCTCCTCCTCCTCCCTTCCTTTGTCCATTTCGCCCCCCCCCCTTATCACTATCCCTCACCTTCCCCCCCACTCCCTGTACATTTCTTATCCCACACTCTTTCTATCCATCTCTTCCTCCCTCATCTGTCTGTCCATATCCTCCTTCCTCTTTCGTATATCCATTTCCTCATCCTTATTCTGTCCATCTGCTCCTGCCCTCTCCCAGACGAAGAAAAGATGCGTTTTTGTTTATCGCTCTGTACTGAAACTACCACACAGAAAGTAAGATCTTTTTGTAATATTTGTTATACGATTACCTACGTGGGGCTAACCACATTCCAATATGGGATTTCGACTCTCCTCCGCTATCGATTCAAATCCCTGTCATGCCACCCAATTTATGTTTACCGTTGTCCCCCTAAGTCAGTAAGGCCCGTGACGAGATAGATCTTACGAAGAGGACACGCGCAGTATCTTCCTTCGTTGTTCCTGTTCTATCCGATCTTGTGTTCCGACTTGATTGTGGTTTATTCGTGACTCTAAACTATCACCATTTCATTGGAATCTAATATTTATTAGGTTATCATCGTCATCGTTGTCGTACAATAATCAACCATTTCACATCACTGATGGATACGGATCTCTTCTTGACTTTTCCAGCAATACGCATTTATGTTCATCCTGCATATTTATTAATGGAATTTGCGCATTTTCCATTAGATCTTCGTGTAAATCTTTCTTTATTCCTTGCAATGCAGCAGCAAACTTCCAAGGACAACATACTATCTACACTGACCGAAAAAAAACGCAAAACGAAAAAGTGCGACATAAATGAAAGTTTATAGGTGTGTTTCGACATCTGAATGATGATGTCTATCCCAATTTCGCGCCAGTCGCAAAAGAGAGGCGCTAGTAGTGCCACTATGAGGATGCAAATCATGTTTGCTGTAAATTTACGCTGTAACAGTCTTGACCTTTAGTTACCCTTGAAATTGGTCTTGACGAGTTGATGAAATGCCTTTAAGGCGACAAAGACGCCATTATCAACAACTCACTGTGTTTGAAAGAGGTCGTGTAACGGGGCTACGAGAAACTGGATGTTCCTTCTGCGATATTGCAGAAAGACATGGCAAGAAGGTAGCCAGTGTACATGATTGCTGGCAGCGGTTGTCACGAGAATGTACGGTCGCAAGAAGATCGGGGTCTGGACGGCCACGTGGAGGGAAGACTATCGTGTTCGGTGTATGGCTCTGGTGCATCCTACTGTGTCTTTAGCAGCGATTTGGGCACATTTGGCACCACAGTGACACAACGAACTGTTACAGATCGGTTGGTTAGTTCTAGAACAGTTCCGAGCCACACGCCCTGTAGCGTGCATTCCACTGACCACAAACCACTGCCATTTGCGTCTTCAGTGGTGACAAGAGAGTTCTCATTGGAGGATAGGCGGCAGGTCTGTTGTGTCTTCTGATGAAAGCTGGTTCCGCCTTGGTGCCAGTGATGGCCGTTTGTCGGTTGGGAAGAGGCCAGCTGAGGGATGTATCCGATGTCTGTGTGCTAGACACTCTACACATACTCCTGGAGTGTAGCAAAATTTCGTGTGACAGCAGGAGCACTCTCGTGGTTATCTCAGGCACCCTGATTGCAAATTTGTACGTCAGACTAGTGATTCGACCTGTTAAGCTGCCATTCATGAACAGCATCCAGGGGGATGTTTTCCAACAGGATGACGTTCGCTCACATACCACTGTTGTAATAAAACATGGTCTACAGGGTGTCGACATGTTGCCTTGACCTGCTCGATCATCAGGTATGAACGCATTTGGGACCTCATCGGAAGACTGACCGTCGCTGTATTGGCCGATCAAGTGCAACAGGCGTGGAACTCCACCCCTCGCCAACTGACATCCAACGCCTGAACAACGCAATGCATGCACGTTTTCGTGCTTGCATTCAACATTCTGACGGTTACACCGGTTGTTAATGTACCGAATTATCACATTTGCAATCACTTATCTCGCGCTGACATTAATTTGGAATTTTCAATGTTGATACGTTACCTGAACAAATGTATTCCAGAAATTTCATTACTCTACATTATTTACTTTTTGCTATTGTGATATTTCTCTGTCAGAGTATTTTCTTGGCTACGTACCCCATGGTTGCCCATTTCAGTATCATTAATGTATTACTTGTATCTTCCTCACCAGTCTATTCTGTGACTCATTTTTCATTCTCGTTTTCCTCATTCGCTCGCTTAGTAATACTCAGTTTTGAGTGTGTTCCGCTCTCATGCCTCATGAGGCAAAAATGGTAATGTACACTGATTACAAATTTCTCAGTTTCAGACACATTCGAAGCAGTGTGTTTTGAACTTCGGTTTACCTAAAGCGCTTCAGGCAATAATTAATTTTATGTTTACTTCTTATGCCGCACAGCTAGTCATGGTTGTTAGCACCAGTTATGAGTAATAAATTATACTTCAGTTTTCAGTGAATGAAAGAATATTTTTATGTATTTAAGTTTGATACCAAGTAGAATTTATTGGATCCTAAGAAACAGCACACAGGCTGCCAGCATTTTGTGGAATTGTTCCTGGTGAGCTTCTATTTTTAAAGAAAAAACTTTAAGAGTACCGCTTCCATACTCCATAGGCAGCTGGTGAGGAAGTAGATTACCGACTATGATAGCAATGAGAGCAACAACGAAGAAGCGAATGGAGGCTTGAGTCGTATTGTGCACTGAGCAACGTCAACCATAACATAAAAGAGGTAGCTAGAAACTGATATAAAACGCCTTATTAACTTGGTATTGTGCGGTTTAATAAAAAAGTACACAACTGCGAGCATTTCGTTTATCTGAACATTATCTAATATTATTTACATTCGTGATTTTGAAGAAGAAGTAATAACATATTTTATCTTAATTTTTGTTAGATGATAAAAACTTTATTGAGGGCATTTCTTATATCTGATATCGTGCTGTGGTAATGGCCTAAGAAAGGATGGGAACCACAGTTGCAGATGAAACGTCATTATATCGAGAACACCAAGCTGGAGTCACAACAGTGGGTCGGCGAAGATGAAAGGCCGCCGAACGAGAAAACTTGTCATATTTGGGTCAAATGTTCTAAAATTGTTGTTTGTCACTCAAGCGATTCACGATTGACTATTTGTAAAAAGGTAAAGTAGTGACTGTTCCTTTTCACGGTAATTTAGACTGAAGTGACAAAGAAATTGGTATAGGCATATGTATTCAATTACAGAGGTACGTAAACAAGTAGAATACGGCGCTGAGGTCAGCAACGCCTATATAAGACAGTAAGTATCTGGTGGAGTTGTTATACCAGTTACTGCTGGTACAGTGGCAGGTTTTTAGGATTTAAGTGAGTTTGAACGCACGAGCGGTGGGACCATTTCATAGTGTACCGTGAATATCAGGAATCCGACATCGCTGCGGCCGAAAAAAGATCCTGCAAGAACGGGACCAACGACGAATGAAGAGAATCGTTCAACGTGACAAAAGTGCAAATCTTCCACAAATTGCTCCAGATTTCAATACTGGACCATCAACATGTGTCAGCGTGCGAACCATTCAACGAAAAATTTTCGATATGGGCTTTCGGATCCGAAGGCTCACTCGTGTACCCTTGACGACTGCACGACACAAAGCTTTACGTCCCGCCTAGGCCCGTGAACACCAACATTGGACTGTAGATGACTGTAAACATGTTGCCTGGTCGGAGGACTCTCATTTGAAATTGTACCGAGCGGATTGGCGTGTACAGGTGAGGAGACAACCTCATGAATCCATGGACCATGCATGTCAGCAGGGAACTGCTCAAGCTGACAGAGGCTCTATAATGGCATGGTGCGTGTGCAGTTGGGGTGATATGTGACCGCTGATACGTCTAGATACTTGAGCATCCTGTCTGATGGAAATGAGCGTTTGGCGTCATTGGCCGGGAGGCCCCGCGCGGGGCAGGTCCGGCCGCCATATCGCAGGTCTTATTACATTCGGCGCCACATTGGGCGACCTGCACGCCGGATGGGGATGAGATGATGATGAACACAACACAACACCCAGACCCTGAGCGGAGAAAATCTCCGACCCAGCCGGGAATCGAACCCGGGCCCAGAGGACGGCAATCCGTCACGCTGACCACTCAGCTACTGGGGCGGACATCCTGTCTGATGATCTGCATCCATTCATGCCCATCGTGCATTCCGACGGACTTGGGCAAATCCAGCAGGACAATGCGACACACTACGCACCCAGCATTTCCACAGAGTGCCTCCAGGAACACTCTTCTGAGTTTGAACACTTCCGCTGGCCACCAGACGCCCCAGGCATGAACATTGGTTCAAATGGCTCTGAGCACTATGGGACTTAACTTCTGAGGTCATCAGTTCCCTAAACTTAGAACTACTTAAACCTAACTAACCTAAGGACATCACACACATCCATGCCCGAAGCAGGATTCGAACCTGCGACCGTAGCGGTCGCGCGGTTCTAGACTGAAGCGCCTAGAACCGCACGGCCACCCCGGCCAGCCGGCATGAACATTATTCATCATATCTGGGATGCCTTGCAACGTGCTGTTCAGTAGAGATCTCCACCCCCTCGTACTCTTACGGATTTATGGATAGCCCTGCGGGATTCACGAATTGCCTTCATCATTACTTTAGACATAAGTCGAGTCCATGACGTGTCGTGTTGCGGCACTTCTGCGTGCTCACGGGGCCCTGCACGATGTTAGGCAGATGTACCAGTTTCTTTGGCTCTTAAGTGTACTTGGTAGTTTGCATAGTTAGTTGAACTAGAGACATTGTACAATTAGTCTATTTTAGCACTGAGAAAGTTACCTCGCAACAGGTGCAAACACATCAGCCATTTCGAAAAACTTCCCCATCCAACCTATTTCCGACATATGACTCCATGTCACTTTCTTGGTTACCTAATCTGAAAACCTGTATTAGATAAAAACACTTACTCTAAAGATGAGGTTATCTACGATGTAAGCGAGTGAAATGTGAAATTAAAATTTATTTATCCTAAATGGAACAACGAAATCTCGCTGGTTCCAATAGGTTGGGCTCAAGAGAAGTTACTCTGAGAGATATAATTTTGTTTCTATAGTAAAAATTATTATCTGTCTTTATTCAGTGCTAGATATATCTTTGCACTCTCGTGTTTCGCTATCGCACGGTTAGTAATCCACTGAGGAATAAATTAGCGGTGAACGCATCAAAAAGTTTTGCGTCACCTCGGTTCAGAGAGTTCCGGTACCTGTACAGAAAATTAAAATTTAGATCAACATAAACATCATTTCCACCATTTTTATTGCTCATCTAAACAGCACATTGCATGTTGTACCACCATACAGCGAGACATTCAGATGTGGTGGTTCAGTTTGCTGTACACACCGGTACGTCTAATGCCCAGTAGCACTCCTCTTGCATTGATACATGCCTGTATTCGTCGTGACATACTATTCACAAGTTCATCAAGGCACTGTTGGTCAAGATTGTCCCACTCCTCAACGGTGATTTGGCGTAGATCCCTCGGAGTGGTTGGTAGGTCATGTCGTCCACAAACAGCCATTTTCAATGTATCCCAGGCATGTTCGATAGGGTTCATGTCTGGAGAACATGCTGGCCAATCTAGTCGAGCGATGTCGTTATCCTGAAGGAAGTCATTCACAAGATGTGCACGATGGGGGCGCGAATTGTCGTTCATGAAGACGAATGCCTCACCAATATGTTGTCGATATGGTTGTACTATCGGTCGGAGGATGGCATTCACGTATCGTACAGCCGTTAAGACGCATCCAATGATCAGCAGCGGCGTACGTCGGCGCCACATAATGCCACCCCAAAACAGCAGCGTACCTCCACTTTGCTGCACTCACTGGACAGTGTGTCTAAGGCGTTCAGCCTGACCTGGTTGCCTCCAAACATGTAGCCGATGATCGTCTGGTTGGAGGCATATGCGACACTCATCGGTGAAGAGAATGTGATGCCAATCCTGAGCGGTCCATTCAGTATGTTGTTGGGCCCATCTGTACCGCGCTGCGTGGTTTCAAAGATGGATCTAGCCATGGACGGTGGGAGTGAAGTTGCGCATCATGCAGCATATTGCGTACAGTTTGAATCGTAACATGACGTTCTGTGGCTGCACGAAAGCATTATTCAAAATGGTGGCGTTGCTGTCAGGGTTCCTCAGTAGGCAGCGGCCATTCACTGCAGTAGTAGCCCTTGGGCGCACTGTGCGAGGCATGTCATCGACAGTTCCTGTCCTTCTGTATCTTCTCCATATCCAAACAACATCGCTTTGGTTCACTCCAAGACGCCTGGACACTTCCCTTGTTGAGAGCCCTTCTTGGCGCAAAGTAACAATGCGGACGTGATCGAACCGCGGTATTGGCCGTCTAGGCATGGTTGAACTACAGACAACACGAGCCCCGTCCCTCCTTCCTGTTGGAATGACTTGAAGCGATCGGCTGTCCGAACCCCGTCCGTCTAATAGGCGCTGCTCATGGTTGTTTACATCTTTGGGCGGGTTTAGTGACATCTCTGAACAGTCAAAGGGTCTGTGTCTGTGATACAATATCCACAGTCAACGTCTACCTTCAGGAGTTCTGGGAACCGGGGTGATATGGATCTTTTTTTGATGTGTGTACGAGTATAACGTTAAGAAATAAAAGCTGATAAAGTTTTTTTCCTTTTCGAATCTACATGTAAACTTTGTTAATCTGGATATTATTCTATGTATATGAAGGTAAGATGGGAAACACATAGCATCGGAAAGATTGCTAGAGCCACCACAGCTAAGATAGAGGGTACAACATGAAATATGGACATACGCTCTGTTTACGCTTCTGATCTGACACAACGACCTCTCTTTCAGCACATTGTCTGCTTCATACCGAGAGAGTTTTCTTCCGCTTCTAATCAAACAATTCTTGTTTCATGGTGCTCCATATTAAAGGCACGAAAACGGTCTTGCCGCAGTGGACACACACCGGTTCCCTTCAGATCACCGAAGTTAAGCGCTGTTGGGCTTAGCTATCATTTGGATGCGTCACTGTCCGGACCTGCTGTTGGCAAGCGCGGTACACTTAGCCTTTCTGAGGCCAACTGAGGACCTACTTAGAAGCAACGATACGGGTCACGAAAATAGAGAACGGCCGGGAGAGCGGTGTGCTGACCACTTGCCCTTGCGTATCCGCTTCCGGTGACGACTAAGGGATAAGGATGAGGCGGTGGCCGGACGGTACCGTGGGGCCGTCAAGGCATGTTAGGACGGTGTTCCTTTTACGTTAAAGGCACGCTTGGCTTACATTAGTATTCTTAAATTACGTTAGACATCATTTCCATGAATTTTACAGCCGACGAAACTTGAAACATCGTGTACAGTGAACTAGAATAATTTATACGCTGTAATAATTAAATATATTATAGCCCGCCCGGTTGGCCGTGCGGTCTAACGCACGGTTTTCCGGGCGGGAAGGAGCGCCTGGTCCCCGGCACGGATCCGCCCAGTGGATTTTTGTCGAGGTCCGGTGAACCGGCCAGTCTGTGGATGGTTTTTCGGCGGTTTTCCATCTGTCTCGGCGAATGCGGGCTGGTTCCCCTTATTCCACCTCAGTTACACTATGTCGGCGATTGCTGCGCAAACAAGTTCTCCACGTACGCGTGCACCACCATTACTCTACCACGCAAACATAGGGGTTACACTCATCTGGTGTGAGACGTTTCCTGGGGGGTCCACCGGGGACCGAACCGCACAATAACCCTGGGTTCGGTGTGGGGCGGCGGTGGCGTGAAATAGACTGCGGTAGTCGTCGTGGGGTTGTGGACCACTGCGGCTGTGGCGGGGACGGAGCCTCTCCGTCGTTTCTAGGTCCCCGGTTAACATACAATACAATACAATACAATACAAATATATTACACAGAGTAATTTTTCGTATAGTGCACCCTGCAATTATCGACGTTTCAATAACGTAAGGTTACGAACACACTAAAACAGTGATTACTGCCCGGGTAAGTTAGCGAATCGGGAATTATCAGGTGTACGCGAATTTCCTTCCTATCTACGCTCAACGCAAACGCTGTTTAGTTTCTTTTATGGAGTATTCCTGTAAGCTGCTAATGACGAAGTAGTTTGGAATCAATTCAAACATTTTTCAAGAAGTTCTCGGCCTTGTGAATAAAACTCAAGAAATAACGTACACACACACATAGCCACCTTCCCAACGGTTCAACAACTTTTTCATCGGTAAAATTTAATTTATCGAACAGCGGGAAATGAATATCTGTCACTTACCTAATCATTGGATGTGCATCTCCGTCCATATAGCCATTTCTTCAAGCTTGGGAACAAGATGTAATTTTTGGGGACCACATCTGGCGAATACTGCGGGCGGAGAACCACTTCGAAAAGAATGCTGACAATTTTGTAACATTGGCATGAATCGTGTGCGTAACGAATTGGTGTGATGGAAGATTTTTATTCCCAACAGTGTTCTTCTGTTTGTCCATGTAACATACGACTTTGCAGTGATGTTTCTGCTGCTGCGTATGGTAAGCATCACACAATGAAAATTCCAGAAAAGGACTTTATTTTAATGGGACCATTTTTCCTTCCTGTGTTGCACTTTGACCACCTTTCGCTCACTGTCTCCACTGCACCATTTCTGGCTCGTATTGAGGAATCCATGTTTCATCTACTGTTATGAAGCGCCGACCAAATCTACCGCAGTTATCTTTTCAACAAGTCTTAAAACTCCTTAGTAACTGTAATTCGAAAACGTTATTGGCCTATTTCAACCACCAAGAGGTACTGACCAATAATCCTTCATTGCCGCTGATTTCGATCTTTACGTAGCCCAAACTTATTTGCAACAAATTTCATGGAAATAACACGAAACCCATCTTTCCTAATGTCGTCAGTAAGAGAATATATTAGGCCTAAGCAGGCGATAGTAGAATGCTTCTATTATGACAATCAGTTTCCATCTTTTTGTTTGGAGTCAGTATTAACAGTGTTATACACAGTGTTAGTAAATTCTATCCTGCCTATGGAACGTATTTTATCATTTACGACACAGACGCAGGATGGCTTTTATGTTATTTGACGCTACAGTTATAAACTACCCATATAAGCTGTTGTACATAAGTTTAAGATACCTGATAATCAGAACCGGTTTTAAATAAATAATTATTTATCAGTATTTCTTGGCGGTTGAAGTACGACGTTTCTCAAAAACTTACGAACTGGGGAGGGGGCACCACTTGCACAAAATATAATTATTTGTTGGACTATGTGCTTTGTCACATTTCTCAACTAAATTTTATTAATATTTCTTGTTAGAGAAACTCCGTAAACGAACAACTAAATACATATTTCTGAATTTTCACAACGTATCATCAGAAGAGTTGTTGCTACATTTAAAGTACAGAAACTAGACTGCAGTTATAAGAGCCAAAGGGAATGAAAGGGAAGCCAAAGTTCAGAAGGGAAAAAGACAGTGTTGCAGCCTATTTCGAAGTTATTCAGTCTGTACACTGAGCAAACTATGAAGCAAAACAAAGAGAAAATTTTAAAGGGGATTAAAATTTGAGGAGAAGAAATAAAAATTTGCCGGTTTGCCTATGGCATTCTAATTCTGTCAGAGGCAACTAAGGGCTTCGAAGAGCAATTGAGCGCAATGGTTATTATCTTGAAAGTAGATTATAAGACGTATAGCAATAAAAGTAAAACAAGGGTAATTAAATGTAGTTCAAGTAAATTAGGCGATACATATCGAATTAGATTAGGAAAGGAGAAACTAAAAGTAGTAGATGAGTTTTGTTGTTTGGGTAACAAAATAACGGATAATGGTCGAAGTAGGACGCAGATTGGCAACAACATGAAAAGCTTTTATGAAAAAGAGGGCTTTGCTGACATCTGATACAAATATAAATTTAAGTGTCAAGAAGTCTATTTTGAAGTTATTTGTTTGTAGTGAAGCCACGTATTGAAGTGAAACGTGGACGATTGGCAATTCAGCCAAGAAAAAAGTAGAAGCTTTAGAAATAAAAGTGTTATGAAGATTAGATGTGTAGACAGAATAACAAATAAGGAGGTACTGAATCGGATTGGGGAAAAAAGGAATTTTTGTCAAAAATTGACTAAAAGAAGAGATCGGTTGATAGGACACATTCTGAGGCATCAAGGCATTGACAATTTAATAATGTGAGGGCGAGTGGCGGGGTAAAAGCGGTAGCGAGAGAGCAAAGCTTGAACAGAGCAAGGTGGTTCAAATTAATGCAGGTTGCGGTAGGTATGCAGAGATGAAGAGGCTTGCACAGGACACACTAGCATGGAGAGAAGCATCGAACCAGTCCTCGGACTGAAGACAGCAACAAACGTAGTTGTAAAGCAATTGAGATAACGAAACAACTTTCACGACGCAAATTTTGTACTCGATGAGCAGATACAACCCGTCTTGAAAAGCAGGGTCTCTGACGTATCGCTACCGTAAGGGCCCGCGAACACAATATTAAATTAATTACAGGATACACAGAGGCGTTCTTGCACTGCTCCAAACGCGAATGGAAGTGGAAGAAACCCTGATACTTGGTACGATGAAGAGTGTCCTCTACCATGTCCTTTGCATAGGTTCAGCATGAATGAATACGTAGATGTAGACAGAAAGCTTAGTTCCAGGAGAGGACGTCCAAGTGCCCTGAGACAACAAGTTAAGTACATTGGTGGTAGTCCAACAAAAACATGCGTAGTACGTGTCCCCATAGTGTGAATAGGACATCCCGTGTAACGTCGATACCCTGACATTTCACAGAGCGTTCCAGAAAACGAACAGAGGTATCTGGAAATTGAAAGTATGCGAAAAAATTCTTATTTTTTGTACTAGTTGTGCACTTGACTTACTTGCCGGAATATTTGAGTCTTATAAGAGTGGTTGAAAAGAACTGAGATTCTAAAATGGACCTCAACTCGGACAGCACGCTTCCCCCGCCCCCCTCCCCCGCATTCCGCCTGGAATATAAAATGAAAAGTACAAAAAAAAGAGATTTTATCTGATTAATTCTGTCATCATGCAACTATGTAATTCACACAGTAACCATCGCGGTTCCGATGTAACACACAGTAAGGGAATGGACATCATATAGACAAGTTTGCGTTATATTCAGATTAACAGACACGAGACACATTAAATATTCGTCCTTTTCCACTAAAGACAGCCCGCAAGAAAAGGATGTGCATTTCAGGAGGTACTGAGGTAACAGACGTTATTCAAAGGTAGCGTATTACAAAAAGTTTTGTTGTTCGATGGGAGAGGTAGTTAGCATCAAATGATGCCACTGCATCGAAACTTTGGATCAAACTGCTCGTTTATGCTTTGAGTGAAAACTCCTAGACAAATCAAATTACTTCCAGTATTGACATATAACAACATTGTTCCTCTGTTCTGTAATATCAACAGTGAAACTCGTTCCCCACTTTTTCATATGAACTGTGTGTATAAGTTTTCTGCCCTTGGTTTAAAATTTAATATCCGATCTCTGCCGCGTTGCAGAGGAACTTTACCTGGCAAGCTAAAGAAAAATTAGGCTCCGTTGGTTTATACAGGAAATTGAAGGATGGGGAAGTTCAGATATTGAGAGCGATATGATAAATAGGCAAATTTCCATCGAAATTAGGTCTTTACCCGGTTTCCTCTCCCTTCTCATAAGCTTTATGTAGGCACAGATTATGACAAAAGAACCCCGCCAAATCTCGCCCTTCTAGCACGCCTGCCGAACAGATATTAACTTAGTAATTGCCCTGAGTTTACTCGATACTCAGCTGTCACCATTATCGATAATCAGCTAATTAAGTGAACTATCTGTAGATACCTTCGAAAACGCTTCAGCGGAGCTTCTGCTGTTTAAAATAATACGCTGTATTGGCCGCTTTACGATGGTAATACGTGCACGTACTGATTGAATCCTCAGGATACGCTTAGTTTCCAGAAATACGAAGAAACCTGCCCGATGAAATATTAATCACCTCTCTTCTAGTAGCTACAAACACTTCTACAGCTTTGAATGTCCATGGAACGGACAGTACCGCGTACCTGTTGCATGAGACAGCATTGAGCTACAATTCACTTCATATTAACATTCCTCCTGCCGTACTGTCATAGTTTAGTCACACGGACGCGATGTTTGTCTTCTTGCGAAACATGGTTGTCAATGCAGTTGTTCTGATAGCTTTACACGTCAACAGAAAGGACTAATTTCCTAACAATTGAAACTTCCACTGAACATTACATTGCTTCCTGCATGTAGCACGAAATTTTGGTTTCAATCTTACCAGAAGGAAATATTTCTGGTCAGTGGAGCTTCGCAGTTGATAAGAACTTCGAAAAAGTCATAATGTATAGACATACTGACAGCTGCCGGGTGAACTGATCTTATTTTACAACCAGTATCGGTCCTTCAGGCTACAAAAGCGTCACGCATAAAGAAGAAAGATGTGTTTTTGATACGTTAGGAGCATATTATTGTCTTATAAATATGACGTAAAGAGTCTAGTTAGTCATTATAATAATTTTATTAGTGTATAGTTTAACTAAAAGTCAGGCCAGTGATGTTATTGATAGGGCATCACGTCATCTTTTGTATATCGACACTGTCGTCTTTATATGCGTGATGGACAAATCGATAATGAAGACGGAAGTGTTTACACAGTCGGCAGAATGTAGAACGCTCGTTGAGGATGACAGAATATTATTCGCCCATAACAACGGGAAATATGAGATGGATTTTCGAAAATATGCATCATGTTGGACAATTACGAAGTTATTTTTACATGTATACAAGCAGAATATGTCACTAATTAAAGAAATCTGCCGGCCGGAGTGGCCGAGCGGTTCTAGGCGCTTCAGCCTGGAACCGCGCGACCGCTACGTTCGCTGGTTCGAATCCAGCCGGGGGTATGGATGTATGTGATGTCCTTAGGTTAGTTAGGTTTAAGTAGTTCTAAGTTCTAGGGGACTGATGACCTCAGATGTTAAGTCCCATAGTGCTCAGAGCCATTTGAACCAAACAAATCTAGTGTGAAATTTTTTTTTACTTGGGGTTATAGGGACTTTCAACAGAGAATGTCACAGGCCCTATAGACCACGCGCTGCTTCCACAAACTGCCCTCATTTCTTTTTGTTTTCTGCTGTGTTCCTCCAGAAGTCTTCAGTCCCCAGGGATGCCAGGTCTTTTGCCAGGTCGTCCACTCAGCGCAGCCTCGGTCGTCCAATGGCGCGTCTGGTGTCTGGTTTCCCATCAAGTGCTTGGTTTCTGTCTTTCTTCTAGCAATCGGGCTACACGTCCCGCCCAGTGGATTCTTTTGCTCTTCAGTTTCTGTAGGGTTGTTAGTTGTTGCAGTAATAGGTACATTTCCTCATTCTTTCTTCTCCTCCGTTCTTCTTTATCTAAGATTGGTCCCCTTATCTCAGTCTTTTTTCAAAACTTTTTTCATTTTCTTGTTTAGTTATGCTCCAGGTTTCTAAAGCGTACATGACTGCTTGGCATATCACTGTGTTTTATATTCTTATCTTCGGATTCACTGATTTCTGAGCTGAGCGTCTCCGTGGGGGAATTCCGTATTTAATTCCCATTGTTGTTCTTTCCTTGTTGTTCATTTCTGTGCTGTTGTTGCTGGTAAACCAGTATTTAAAGTGCTGAACTCTTTTGAACCTCATACCATCTATCTCCAGATACAGCCAATACAGTCAATAATTCTATAAGTATAGAAGTTAAAAGTCGATAATTATTCACTAAAGAATGAAAAAAAGACACAGTCACAAAAAAGAAGATCAGCCAAAGGAAGAAAGGATCTACTACTCTGCCAGAAGTGAACTCTTAAAACAGAAAAGGGCTAAGAATGGAGCATGGAGGACAATGTAACCTACTCTGAAAATACCATCTATCTCCAGCTGCTCTTGTCTTCTCCCTTGTTGCATGAATATATATGTTTGGAAATTGTGACTTACGTTCTTCCAAAAGACCGAAACCAGATGTAAAACAGAAACGATTCACCTAGCAGTTGTAGGTGCACTCATATTTACCAGAAAACTTCGTTACATGGACGATGAATATGACGCCTTTCATCAGATACATATAGAGGGGTTGGGGGGAGGGGAGGTGGGGAAGTGGATATTACAGGGCTACAAGAGTTACGGCCCGCTGAGTGTTTCAAGGAATTGTTGGCAGTTAGCTCCACTTATGGTGCTGTACGAGTAACTTGTTTATTCGTGCAGAATAACGTAGCAACAGCGGGATGACGCATTCTCGTCGTGAGCACTGTGAGATTAGACCCTGTTGCCCAAAGGGGCAGCGTCCGAAGTTGGTTTTTGTCGCCTGCTGGCCTGCACACTTGAAGCTATCTCGTTGCTATCTCTTTGCTACATAGCATGGCACCGCACTTTTCGTGTGCCACAGACGCAGCGAAAGCACGTCATAATCAAGCACGTGTGATTATATGCAGTGGCATTAAACTTTTTTGGGAAATGTCAGACGAAGAAGCAAAAATTACATTATCAGCTGTGTTTGGTAGATCTGCAGGAATTGTTATCAATTCCATTCGTACGAGAAAAGGAATAAATCATAGATACAAGTACTTCCCAAGGCTTCACTACTTAGAAAGATTTGGAAGAAGGAGAAAAAATTCTTTTTAGTTAATACTGCCAAACAGGTTGTGATATATGTTCTTTATTTGACATTGTCATTTTCAGCGTAGTTTACATTGTCCTCCATGCTCCATTCTTACCCCTTTTCTGTTTTAAGAGTTCACTTCTGGCAGAGCAGTAGATCCTTTCTTCCTTTGGCTGATTTTCTTTTTGTGACTGTATCTTTTTTTCATTCTTTAGTGAATAATTATCGACTTTTAACTTCTATATTTATAGAATTATTGGCTGTATTGACACAGCCTCTTAATACCATCGTTTGCTGATCGCTAGCTGCAGCTTACAAGCCATGCAAGACATTCGATTCCACATGTGCTTCAGCTGTTGAGCTGCACCTCCGACACTGTGCAGTGCTCATTCACAATGGAGCACTGACCACTACCGCTGTTCTCTCCCTTCCCACAGCTTCGGCACAGCTACGGGCTACATTATTGAGTATGCACTCTGGCTACAGTCAATGTTTTCGGCCAGGTTGTACTGTTTTTTTCAAGTTGTCTCGGATAACTTTCGGTGTCTCATTGCACAGAAGCAGGTAGAAAATACAAAAAGCTAACCATACCAACCTACAGATTGTTAAGTGCAGAACAAGACTTCAAAATTTCGAACAAATGTTTCTGATTCTCTTGTTGTGGCGCCACATATTTGTTCACAACCTGCGTCTGTTAGGTAGCAGAACTGTTACTATGGAATATATGAATAGATTGTTTTTGTTTCTTCATATCGCAATACCCAAGATAAAAGAAGTCACAAGTAGAAACCTGATGCGATTAGTCAAAAGAGAGAATGAAATTAGTCGTGAACAATTTTAAAGCATAAAATCTAGGTCTGGGCTTCAGAAGAACGGAACTATGTACTGGGAACTGCTTTATTAATGATAACTGTTAGTTAGTTAGTTAGTTATATGTTCCACAGATCATTCGAACGATTCTTTTGTCGAAATGATGTTGAACGAAACACTTTGCAGGATATATGTACACGATTAATGTTAACATTAATGAACACACTACTTTTTAGGCTTAAAACCTTTTTCCAGGCCACCAGTTTTTAAATATAAATTTGTCCATGAATAGAAGGAGTTGTCTAAGATAAATCATTTTAGGTTAGATTTAAAACTGCCACATTCTTTATGTTATTGGGTAAATGATCAGAACGTTTTGTTACTGCACATTGATCTCCTTTCTGAACCACTCACAGCATTAATAATCTATGTAAGAAAAGAAATGCCCAGACTGAAGGACTCATCATGATCCAGCCCAAACCGTTGAGGACAGAAACTTGAAATTTGGGAAGAGTGTTGATGTTACACTGCAGGTGTCGTTTAAGAGGGATTTTTTGAAAATCCACCCCCAAGGGAGTGAAATACACGATGAAAACTTTTATGAAAATATGTCGCTATTAAAGGCAACTTTGAAGCTAGAAATTCGAAAATTAGTATTTCGTTTTACACTCTTTGCGCAGTGCTTAGATTTACACATGACCAATGGGTATAACAACATAAAAATTCGTTGAATGAAAAAAGATGAAAAAAGACCTTACAGTCTACACGAGTGAAGCAGCGGGTGTTAAGCTAGTGAATAAAGGTTATTTTTTTCTGTAGTGTACCAGGTATGAACACCTCTGTTCTTCTCAAATTGTAATTGATTACTTATGACGAATTTCAGTAGCTAATGTATGTACTGCAACAGTGCAGTTAAAATGCGTAACTTCTTGAAGAGGTACCTACATCAGGACAACAGGTGGACCCCACATATTATCCTTACTGCTCGCTTTTGTGGAATTAGTACTTTCTAAGTGGTGAATTACCCCAGAAAACTATTCCATAAGACATTACTGAGTGCGAATATGCAAAATATTTCAGGATTATGATTCGTTTGATTCCAAGACTAGCATTTATACGTAGAGCAAAAATAGCTGAAGTCAACTGTTTTAGAAGCTTAGTAATGTGTTTCTTCGAGTTAGTTTCATCAGCATATAAACCTAAAAATTGTTTCCTATTTATTGACTCCTATACATTTGTTACATCAGTTATTTATATGACACCTTTTGTACAGAAATGAATAAAGCGTGTTTTCTCAAAATTTAGGGAGAGTCCATTTTGAGAGAAAAAGGTATTTATTATACGAGTAATACCAGTATCGCCTGCAAACAGTACCAGTTCCACTTGTTGAATTTAAAATGGAAGCTCATTCACATATATAAGGAATAGGAGTGGACCCAAAATTAAATCCTGTGGGACTCCTTTTATGATTTCTCCCCAATCGCTAAAATTCTCTACCCTTGTTCAGCACAATTTTTTGCATTTTATTTAAGTATTATTTAAATAAGCTGTGCCTACAACCATCAGTCCCCATAAAACTAGTTTTTCTAAGAGAAAAACATTACCTATACAATCAAACACCTCGGAGAAATCACAAAAATACCGATTGGAAATATTTTATTATGTAAGGCTTGTGCTATTTGATTAGTGACTGTATAAATAACATTCCCTGTCGAGCAACCCTTCTGGAACCCAAACTGTGATTAAGTGTGAGAGTACTCTTGAGCACATTACTTTTTCCAACATTTTCGAAAAATATGTCAGTGAGGAAATTGGTAGATTATTGTTTAAGTTTGTCTTGTCACCTTTCTTATGACGAGCTGTAACATTTGTATATTTAACCTGTCTGAAAAAATTCCCAGTGCGAGGGATCCATTGCATATATCACTAAGAACGTTGCTTATTAAGGTAGAACAATTTTTCAGAACTCTCTTTGAAATTCAATTAGCACCATGAGTGCTTTCGTTTTTTATAACTTCTGTAAGTTTGTTAATTTCAGTGAGGGATACAAGTGCTACTTCTAGTTGCTTGAAGTTTCGTGGAATGAAATTTGTAATGTATTCACCTTCTTCTTCAACTGAACCATTTAATCCTATTTTTGCTCCTACATTAGAGAATGTAATTGTTAAGAATAGGTGCAATTTGTGCATTACTAGTCACAACATTGTCTTTTAGTGTAAACTGGTATGATATACACTGACTGCCTGTACTGTCTGCTGTTTGACAATATCCCATATTGTTTTAATCTTATTATCTGCAGTATTTTTTTCTGTCATGACGAGGATACTTCTGGACATTTTAATGACTTCCCTTGAAATACTAAAGCATTTTTTGTATTACGCAAGTAATGTCAGATCTTGACGTACTGTGGCCTTCATGAAAATTTCCCTTTTCTTCTTACATGAGATTTCAATTCCATAACATGGCCGACTTGTTATTTTGGAAAAAAATTTAGGAAAGCAACTTTCAAGTGTTGACACAACTTTACTATGGAATAAACTGAATCTGACGTTAGCATCTGCCCCTGTATATACCTCATCCCTCATTGTCTGCTTCAACATACTCCTAAAACGTATACTGTTCTCATTAATAAGCCTCATTGCTTCGTATGAACCTCCTCAGAGATGTAAGGTGCTAAATTGTTTTCTCCCATTAGTTGTATATCATGCTTCGATAGTCCTTTAACAAGTAGGTGCACATTATTTCAGTCTGAGCAACGTCTATCAAAATGTCAGTCTCTTACTACCTTGCTGCACACAAGTTGGAAAATTGACTTCTGAAGATAGACTGAAACACCAGAATAATGATTGCAGTTCATTTTTCCTGTCCATATATTACGAAATCTGTATATAAAACTCCACAAACTACTGTTTCTTATTTGTGACAGAGAGCTCAATAATGCGTCTAGATTTCTCGTAATCAGCTGGAAGTTTCTTGGAGGATATCTGAATAGTGTTACAATTACTAGAGAAGTATCCTAAAGTAACGATTCACCAGCATATGCTTCTAGATTCTATTCTATACAAGAACTATTTATTTCAATGTTTTTAACTTTGTGTCCAACTTTTACATGTGAGTGAGCTCTTCCTTTTTCCACATTAACTCGACACAAAAATGATGCTAGCCTGTAATCTCTGGCACTTAATTTCTATAAACCTGTGGTTACATAGTGTTCAGAGAGGCACACAACATCCGTCACCTCAGAACTTTCCACATCTTCCAGGCATAAATGGGACTTATATACCTTGTTTTATAACTCGCTAACCCCATAATGCTCTGATGAAACAAATTAGTTTTAATTTTTTGGAAACTGTGTGATTCTGTTCTACTCTAATTTCTTCGAATACTGTCTTTCTACAACATAACTCTAATCTAAGAAAAGTGCTCCTATGATTCCAGTAACCACAGAGATTGTGTCCTGTGTGCCTGTAGTTGCCCTTACACTTTCTGAAAAATGCTCAGTTGCTCTGTCCTTCCCTCCTATTCAGTTGTAGCCGTAAGTTGTGTATCCCAATCTCCCAGGTGCAGCAACAGGCGTAGCACCAATATGAGACTTCGTTTCAATCGAAAGCAATCCACTCAGCCCTTCGTTTACACGGCTAACAGCTGTGTCAACTCAGGGCTGGTCACGGCGTTGTACAATCCCCACAAACCCTACACGAGTGTGCTGTTGCTGATCCTATTTCCTCTATGTCCAATTAAATACTACACTCTAAGTAGTTAACCAGACTGTTTACTGCTCTTCCTCATGTAAGTACCTTGATCCTCTCCATCAAACTCTGTGTACAAGGCCCCTAAGTTCTGTCACCGGGCTATGCTTGGCACTGGACTTCACGATCTTGTGATCTAGAATTCTACACCTGACTTTTCCTGTAGCATTAGGCCTACACCCCTCCAGTGACGACTACCTGGCAGCAATACTCTTTACTTCCTACTTGTCTTTTCTACTGACCTAGCCTCAAAGTTGTTTCTACCAGTCTGCTGGACTCTAATTTGCTCAAACATTCGTCAGGCTCTTATCTTATTTCACCTAATTAGTCAAACTACTTGGTAATCAGAATTTGAAATGTTATTTCTGAGGTTTTCTTCTTTAACGGATTACTTGCCATCTTTTCTCAGCTTCCATTGTCTCTTTCCCCCTTCAATCTATCAAATTTAAAATACAAATCTATCTAATTTAAAATACAAATATTTATCTGTGTTCCACGATGTCCTTGTCTCGAATACATAACCAACATTTCCGTGGGAGAGCCTCATCCGATAATTTACTGGCTTCCCCACTAAAAGCATACCAGTGAAATATGCTGGTCACTCTAGTCGAGCGATATCTATATCCTGAAGGAATAAGTCACAAGATGTGCACGATGGGGGCGCGAATTATCGTCCGTGAAGACGAACGCCTCGCCAATATGCTGCCGATATGGTTGCACTATCGGTCGGAGGATAGCATTCACGTATCGTACAGCCGTTACGGCGCCTTCCATGACCACCAGTTGCGTACGTTGACCACTCCACCCCAAAACAGCAGGGAACCTCCACCTTGCTGCACTTGATGGACAGTGTGTCTAAGGCGTTCAGCCTGACCGGGTTGCCACCAAACATGTTTCCGACGATTGTCTGGTTGAAGGCATATGGACCACTCATCGGTGAAGAGAACGTGATGCCAATCCTGATCGGTCCATTCGGCATGTTGGGCCCATTTTTACCGTGCTGCAGGGTGTCGTGGTTGCAGAGATGGACCTTGTCATGGAAGTAAGAAGTGAAGTAGCTCATCATGCAGCCTATTGCTCACAGTTTGAGTCGTAACACGACGTCCTGTGGCTGCACGAAAAGAATTATTCAACATGGTGGCGTTGCTGTCAGGTTTCCTTCGAGCCGTAATCCGTAGGTAGCGACCATCCACTGCAGTAGTAGCCCTCGGGCGGCCAGAGCGAGGCATGTCATCGACAGTTCCTGTCGCTCTGTATCTCCCCCATATCCAAACAACATCGCTTTGGATCACTCCGAGACGCCTGGACACTTCCCTTGTTGAGAGCCCTTCTCGGCACAAAGTAACAATGAGGGCGCTATCGAAGCGCGGTATTGACCGTCTAGGCGTGCTCGAACTACGGACAACACGAGCCGTGTACCTCCATCCTGATGGAATTACTGGAACTGATCGGTTGTCGGACCCCGTCCGTCTAATAGACGCTGCTCATGAATGGTTGTTCACATCTTTGGGCGAGTTTAGTGAGATCTCTCAACAGTCAAAGGGACTGTGTCTGTGATACAATATCAGCAGTCAACGTCTACCTTCAGGAGTTCTGGTAACTGGGGTGGTGCAAAACTTTTTTTGATATGTGTGTATTGATTAACGATGTATATTCTAAAATAAATAGCTTATATCTGTCCGAATATCTATTAGAGTATCGTATTTGTAGGCCCTATTCTTTTTTAAAAAAATAAGGTTATCTCGGTCTGTACATTTATAGAGTGTCAGCTACAAATTTGAAGTAGATCGGTTAAGCAGTTTTCAAGATGTTTGGTAACAACGTTAAACTACGACGTATATTTATGTAGTAGTATATGGTACGACAGGGAATGCATCGTGGTTTTGAGCGTAGCTCGGTTCATGCCACTGACAGAAGACAGTTTCTTGACTGATCCTTGGTAGTTCTAGACACCAATGAATCCCATTTCTCTTCTTTGGATTCCATCACTGTTTTCTGTTCTCCTCCCATTTCCTTCCCTCTATTCCAGGCACACACATACGCGCGTGCATGCGACGATAAATTTTATCCCTATCCTAACTCTTGGAGTCCGACTGTCGACATATGCTTTAGGCTACCACAGCTTTTACATGTACTTTTCTGTCGCGTTCGGTGGCCTTCTTGTGCCTGTGGAGAGTTATCGGAGCCATCTGACCGTCGATGGAAGCGAGCGTGCTTGGGGAACGGTTGCCTACCAGTACTGCGGATTATGGCGAGATCCTTTGATAACAGGCGTTAGTTTTGGCATCCTAGTTCCTCTCTCACGTTCTTGATATTTGTGCCACTGCTTCGGTCTGGTATTTTCGGCCAAAGACACTCGTTTGTATCTGATTTCAAGCACGTCTTCGCGAACTGTGATGTACGTGCATTAAATTTTTTTGGTAAAATTATCTATTCGCCACGTTATTGAGCAGCGTGCTTCACTTGCTGTGTGCGTGAAGAGCAACATTCTGTTGTATCCTTCCGTAGATTATCTGTCCTGTTCTTTTCTCACGTTTGTCAGTGTTTTATGGTGTTTGCTGTTTTCGTATAACAGTGTTCTACGGACCTGCTATTAAGGTTACCTTTAATATGCATGTATCCAGTGTCCTGCGTTTTATGAAAGTTGTGTTTATTAATTTTATTTAGCTGATGCTTTCAGTGCTTGGTAAACTTACTTTGCACATTGGCTTCAGATTTAATACTGTTCAAATGGTTCAAATGGTTCAAATGGCTCTGAGCACTATGGGACTTAAATTTTGAGGTCATCAGTCCCCTAAAACTTAGAACTACTTAAACCTATCTAACCTAAGGACATCACACACATCCATGCTCGAGGCAGGATTCGAACCTGCGACTGTAGCGGCCGCGCGGTTCGAGACTGTAGCGCCTAGAACCGCTCTGCCACATCGGCCGGCATTTAATACTCTTTATTATCCTTTGCTTATGTTGCAGGACATATCAATCATTACTTAAAGCTTTGTTATTGGGAACCTGACTCTATGCCTTAGTTAACGTTGCGACTGTCATAAAACAGATTTGGCAATACGTTCGTTAAAAGAGACCTTTTCTGGTAAGATCGCTGACCGGCTGTGTACATTAAATCCGTATTAATTGTGATATATGTTTTGAACTAACTCTCTGTTTATTATTTCGTGATTGTTTATTTTGTCATGCTGCCACTGTGCTCTGCCCACTCTGTCTTTGTAGCTGAGCGGCTGCTCCCGTTATTTGCTGCTCCTGAGGTTAAGCGTTTATTTCGCCTAAAAGCGTCATTTAGAATAAGTTTAACCTACAGCTTTCTTCGGACACTGGTTGGTTGGAACTTATTGCGTAATTATTTACGGAATTCTTGTGTTTTCACCAAATTCCTGGGTAAATGCTAAAGCACCACCGGCAACAGGCTGTTTTCCTGTATTAAAATTATGATTTGGATTGCTGTTATTTTGATTATAACATTCAAATAACATTGACGGTCAATATGCTCACAAAATATGTTATTTTATGCAGTTAAAGCGTAAAAGTAATTAAGCATCAAGATTTGGTAACGTGATCGAAAATGCTCTGTTACTGGCTGAAGCTCTGGGACTTCACAGACTAGGAGTAAGACGAAGCTATAGATGAGTTGTAGGAGCGTTTGTCGAAGTTGCCAGATTTCTACCTACTTTTCCTGCAAACAGTGTAGCTATTCAGTGATGGAAAACACAATTACAGTTTTTAAGTAATAATAGAAAAGAATTTTGTGAACGCTGATATTGGAAATCTTGCGAAAGTTGATGCGTTTATGTTCCATCCATTTAGAGCGGCGACGTGAGCAACGAAGGACATTCTTTTCCCTGTGTCCTGCAACATCATTAAACTGGCTCAAAACTAAGGAATTGTAGAACTTTTGCAAATAGCTCTGTATATTATAACTAGATTGTCGGCTGTAAGACGCGCACTACGACCCAAAGCACAATAAAATTGAAACTTCCTGGCAGATTAAAACTGTGTGCCGGACCGAGACTCGAACTGGGGACCTTTGCCTTTTGCGGGACACAATAAAATTATTCTTGGCGAATCTTGTGCTGATAGTTATTTAGAAGATACTCAGCCGATATACACTCATTCTCATAAGTTAAGGATAATGCTGATATATGGTGAAACAATGCTCTGGTGGGCGGTTAGAGGGTTCAAATCACCTCTGGGTATGATCATGCGGTACATTTGACACGCTGTCGTCGCACGGTGGCGCTGGCAGCAGTCCACATACGCAGAGGTGTGTTGGTGTATGTCAGAGTACGGTGCAGCGAGTAAGTGTGCAAACGTTTTCAGACGCGCTAATGGTGACTGTGTGTAGAAAATGATTCAAAGAACACATATTGATGACACTATGAGGGGTAGAATACTAGGGCGACTGGAGGCTGGGCAAACACAGCAGGTCGTAGCACGGGCCCTCCGTGTGTCACAAAGTGTGATCTCAAGATTATGGCAACGATTCCAGCAGACAGGAAACGTGTCCAGGCGCTACAGTACGGGATGTCCACAGTGTACAACACCACAAGAAGACCGATATCTCACCATCAGTGCCTTGCTCGAGACCTTACCGCAGCCACTGGAAAACTTATCTTCAGATACACAGTCAACAGAAGACTGAACAGACATGGTTTATTCTCCTGGAGACCTGAAAAGTGCATTCCACTGACCCCTGGCCGCAGGAGATCCTGTAAAGCCTGGTGTCCAGAACATAGTGCATGGTCATTGGAACAGTGGTCCCAGGTTATGTTCACAGACAAATCCAGGTATAGTCTGAACAGTGATTCTCGTCGAGTTTTCGTCTGGCGTGAACCAGGAACCAGATACCAACCCATTAATGACCTTGAAAGGTATCTGTATGGAGATAGTGGTTTGATGGTGTGGGGTGGGATTATGAATGGTGCGCGTACACCTCTGCATGTCTTTGACAGAGGAATTGTAACATGTTAGGGGTATCGGGACGTCTTTTTCTTCAGTATGTCCCCCTTTTCAGGGGTGCAGTGGGTCTGGGTCCACGTTCCTCCTGATGGATGATAACGCACGGCCCCACCGAGCTGCCATCGTGGAGGAGTAGCTTGAAACAGAAGATGTCAGGCGGATGGAGTGGCGTTCCTGTTCTGCAGACCTAAACCCCATCAAGCACATTTGAGATGCTGTCGGTCGACGTATTGCTGCACGTCTTCAAACCCCTACGACACTTCAGGAGCTCCGACAGGCACTGGTGGAAGAATGGGAGGCTATACCTCAGCAGCTGCTCGACCACCTGATCCAGAGTATGCCAACCCGTTGTGCGGCCTGTGTACGTGTGCATGGTGATCATATGCCATATTGATGACGGGGTACATGCGTAGGAAACAGTGGCGTTTTGTAGCACATGAGTTTCGGGATGGTTTTCTCAACTTATCACCAATACTGTGGACTTACAGGTTTGTGTCGTGTGTGTTCCCTATGTGCCTATGCTATTAGCGCCATTTTTGTGTAGTGCCGCGTTGTGTGGCATCACATTCTGCAATTATCCTTAATTTATGAGCATGGGTGTATATACAGCGGAGCAGTCGCTCGGCGGCGTAACGGATAGTGCATCTGACTGCGAATGAAAAGGTCAGATGTTCGAATCCTCGAAGATTAAAAGTTTATACAGAAATAGCGTCATCAAGTACTGATTGTAGCAGTTATTTCGATGGTGGGATATATTGTATACAGCTTCACATTAATTTTAATGTTAAAAATAGACATCAAAGAATAAGTACATTTAATCTGCGAAGAAATAATTCACTTTCTTGAAAACCATTGCTAATAGTGAAGATATCTCGCCATACGCCCACAGTTCAACGAGGTGCGTGCACAAACGTAAGGGCTGTGATGTTTGTGAGTCTAAGTGTAAATAATTAATGTCAGATTTACTTCAAATTTATGTATGATGATGAATCTTCAAAAGTTGAAACGATAAGGATTCTAGTTGGACAGTATGAAGATTAAAAAAATACAATGTTTCTAATAAAGCAAAAGGTGTGTGGTCACATTAACTAGAAAATATATTTTTGAACGTGACGTGTGTGAACCGCGATTGCAAATGTAAGCACATGTAAACTGCCAAGAAAACACGATAATATTATGTTTCTGATCGTTGTGGTGAAGTTTTACAATTGTGATTTGCTTTCCATATGAGAGGACTGTCGAGTGGTTTTACAAATAAATTAAAGCATGCTTTCAGGTTGGATTAGAACCGGTGTTCTATGAAAATCACGTTATAAAATTCAACGGTCTACCACGGGATTGAACGCTAGTCCTCTCAAATCAACAAAATATGTATCAAACAAATGTGATTTAACTATGAAAGAGAACATTAACCAGCATGACTGCCTTGCTTGTAACTTTGTTCGTTGCATATGAACGGCAGAAGGCTTTTTTACATACGAGTAGCACCCTAATCTTTTTTATGTTGTAATTCCTTCCCTTTCTTCAAGCGTGTCACAGTGTGCCATTCACACATGCCGTTATAATGGTGAGACAAAACTGACGTTAACTCTCTTCTATTAGCACAGAGCAGATACTCGGGAGTACATAAGTCATGCACTTACTGGAGTTGACAGTATACAAATTAAACACAAAGAAAGCGTAAACCGTTCATTCAGTTAACCGTCTTCAATTGAAGGTTTATATCAGTACAATGTACACGAACGAATAGAAGGTAGAAGATAACTGGGACTGAGTGACTGTTGTGCATTTTACTTGTTTCTATGTATTTATTGTCAACTCAAGCAAGTCGTTGAGTCACGATATCCCGAGTACCTCCACTGTTTGTTAGTATAGTAGAGTCAGTCAATTTTGTGGTAGTTTTTGATGGTACATTGTTGACAAGTTTTTGAACAGGTGTGTATCCATCACCTGAACGTTCCCCAAAGGCAACATCTACTCAGGGTCTTCAACCGTATTTCGCACCAAGGTGTTATCTCATCGCAACGGCGTTATAGCATACTTTTACCAATACTTAAACTGTCTCTCGGTAGCTACAGGCCGATAAGCATGACCAACGTATCCTGCAAGCTGCCTGAAAGGATGTTTGCCGGTAGATTACGGTGGGCTCTCGAATCTCGAGTCAATTTTGCTGTGGTAACAAGTTCAATAGGCGCAGACAGCAACCTGCACAACGTACACCGCGGGGACAGTACTCTAGTCCGCGCGAGGCGGAAATTCCAACCAGCGACCTTATTAGCGACACCAGTAGCCGGGCCAGCAGCAGCTTCAAGGCGCGCGGAACGCAGGCGAAACTATTTCCTGCTTCCTCCGAAGCAAAGCTTGAGCAGTCAACCAGAAGTGTTACTCCGCGAGACGTCCATTTATCCCGCGCAGCGAGGGCAACCACTATTTCGAGTGCAGCCAGCCGCAATGGGAAGACCTCTCATGGGTGACGCGCTCCCTCCACCACCTCCTCTGCTCTTCGCCGACACTGTGAAGTGGGGCGGACCAAACGGGTCGCCACCGATGGGAGAAGACTTGCTTCTCTGTTTTGCTGCATCTCCTACACCTGGGAATTGTCGGACTTAGTATTACAAAATTCATTCCTACAGACTTGAAAGGGATTCATCGTCTGACTGTTACTTTTTGGTACTCGGATTATTTGAACATTCACACAGTCAAGAAAATTTTTTATTTTTGTTCTTCAGAAGCTAGTTATTGTGTTCATCCCAGATCTGTGAGTTTCGTTCTTGTGTTGCAAATAAAACTGTTTAATTGACGTATCTGGAGAGCGTTTCGTGTGATATAATCGAAGGAAAGGATCCATCTCTTTTGTCCCCTATTAGTGTCCTTTCTGGGAAGGACGATCCACAATCAACCATGTGCTTAGCTGGAAGCAGCAATCTGACAGATTTTCCTGAGCATCAATTTTTCTCACAGTCTTTTTCGACCTACATAAGCCGTACGACACCACTTGGCATCATCATATTTTACTTACCCCCAATGTCTGGTGCTTTCGAGGCTCCCTACAGATTTTTATTCGTCAGTTGTTATTCGATTGGTTATCCCGTGTCAGAGTCGGCACGTCACTCAGCTCCTCCCTACTCCAAGCGAACAGCGCCCAACGGGGTTCTGAGTTGAGTGTCACTCTCTTCTTGATGGCCATCAATGGGATGGTGATCTCTGTCGGGCCGCTGGTTATCCCTGCGCTGTATGTCGACGACTTTTGCATTTCGTACAGCTCCCACTCGGCAGCCTCTGCTGAACGCCAGCCAAAGATGCCATCCAGCGGGGCTCTGCATTGGGTCTTCCCCATGGTTTCCAGTTTTCGCCTACAAAAACGTGGGTCATGCATTTTTATCGTCGTTTCACAGCCCATCCTGACCTGTAATTCTACTTAGTTGCCCAGCACCTTGTGGTTGTAGTAAAGCCCCATTTTAGATAAAAAGCTGACTTGGCTGGCAATATTCGTGAGCTGAAGTCTACCTGCAAGTGGAAGCTTAACACCCTCTGCACCCTTGCTTTCACATCTGGTGAAGATCATGCTACTCTTATCCGTATTTACCGGCCCCTGGTTTATTCCCTACTGGACTATGATTGCCAGGTTTATGGCTTGGGGTCTCCTTCGGCTTTGAAACAGATCTGGCTTACCACCATGGTGTTCCGGACTAGTCTCACAGACAGTCTCCTCGCCGAAGCAGGGGTCTTCCCTCTTCAGATTCGACCGTACCGTCTCATGGTCTTCTACGCAATTGACGTTCGACAATTCGTTGATCATTCCAGATTCTCTTTGCATATGAGGTGTGTCGTCCTCCCGATATCAGCCCTCGAGTGAAATTACCAGTTGGAATAGGGCTCACTTCCCTGTGCCAAGGTTTCCATTTTCCCTCCCTGGACTAGGCTCCCCGTGTTTTCTCACGCACTCCTCCTCGGAAGGTGCCCAGTCCACTGATTAGATTCTTCAAGAGTTCCACGGTGCTTTCATTTTTTATAGCGATCGCTCTAAAACTGTGGGTTCGACGGAATATGATTTTACACATCCTGCTGGTACTGAATGCCAATCGATGCTGGGAATATGCAACGTCTTTACGGCAGAGCTGATAGCCATTAGCAGATCCTGCCCTTGATGGTGTTCTAGTTTGTAATGTCTCAATGAGCAGTGTCTAGGCTGACTACCGATACTGTTCCTTCCACCCTTCGGTCTCTGCTATTCATGACATCCTAGTGACCTTCGTCGTGTTGCCTTCTCAGCTGTCTTTCTGTGGGTCCCAAGTCATGTGGGTATCTCAGGGAATGAACTGGCCGACTGTTTTAGAGAAGCCCTTGCTCGCTCCCCACACGCTTTGATGATCCCAGGTGCGGATTTGCGAGTGCACACGAGATCTCTGCTCGTTCAGAAATGGAATATCTGGTAGGATACTCTCACATCTGGTAAACTCTGCACAATCAATGAGACTGCTGCTGTATGGTGCACTTCTTTCCGCTTCTCCACAGTCCTGTGATGTCTCGGCATCAGTCAGGTTAACCTACAGTTTTATTTTGTGTAAGGAGCCCCCCCCCCCACATTGTTGTTATGAAGTCTTACGTACAATAGCTCATATTTTGGTGGAATTCCCCCTCCTTTTAGCCTATATCACCACAACTCTATGGATGATCAGACATTTTCTACGTGTTTTGCGAAGTTATTTTTTAATAATTGTATTGAATATTAGTGTTGAAAATATGTTGTCAAATTACAAATTAAATTTGTTATTTAAGAAAGAGAATACGCATGGAATGTTAACATGTTGTAAGTAGACACGCGGGCCTAATAAGGCAAAAGATATTGTCAAAAAGTGTAATAAATTGTAAATGCATTATCGCTGGGGGTGCGAGCAGTTCGGAGTCGCGAGGAGACGATTGGCATCGTTGGTTGAGTGTATTCACCAGTGTGGCTATGCAAAAGTGCGGAGATAAAATGTCTGTTTCCGAAGTGCGGAGTAGTGGAAACTGAAATGGTTGATTTGGCGGATGTTTAATATGGGCGAACTATGGCATTTACTGGGCACAGTACAAATGCAGCAAGAGTAAGTCACATAACATTAATAGTACTGTGGGCCCTTGTTATTGGCTATGGAATGGCAAAAATATCAACCTGTGCCCTACTTTACCGCTAAATGAAGCCACTTGAGAAACCAACGGCATCTTAATGTGAAGTAAGATCTAGACTTTTTATAACTAGAACTGTAATAGGCTGACCAACGTATGTGAAATTTTATTGCCTAAATAACATTGTTTTCGTGCATATTGTCACGTAAATAATTTTCATAAGTCATTGTACAAGAAGTATCCATCCTATCGCTTTGTACTAACCGAGATAATCAAAAAAGAAGCTGTAAATGAAGTGAATATTAATTTATTAGGTTATCAAAACATAATTTTCCAACTTTTGGCCAATTACGTAATAATGAAATATTTGGCTGTAGTATGAATGACGTCAGAAATTGGTGCAAAAGCCAATATTAATTCATTTGCTAAAAATAGAGTAACTTTCATAATAAAAAAATTGGTAGTAAAACTTTACGTAACTTGGACACTGAATTTTACGATTAATGCACAGTTCTAATTTATAGCTTGTGGCATAATATATAACTTTTATTACAAAGAAACATCAGAGTAACTGCTAGGTAAATGTCAGTCCTTACCAATGAGTAAATTCAAACAATCTTTCTGCTTGCTACAATTACGACAGTCAGAATTACGGTGAGTAACGTAACAAAAAGATTCTGTCCACAGCCACTAAACAATCTTACTTTAATTGATCTTTGAAAATTAATATATGTTGTATGTGTTAGCTATTTGATTGTTATTTGACTACTGTGATACGTGTGGTGTGAAGTACTTGAAAGAGTGCGTTAGGTACTGTTCCTACGTTATGACGCCGGTAACTATTTTTACGTAAGATTGCTTATGAGTATGAAATTGAGTTTCAATTTAAGTATTCTTGTTCCGGCGAGGAACTGGCAACCATTGGTTATTTTCATTAATGACATACTTTGAAAACCTTCTTTCCAAATTTTCCACAAACTACTGTTAATTAAAAACTGGTTTACGTAAGTTAACCGAACTTTGTTTCTAATAGTCATTGCTAAAATACTGAGCAGTGGTGATTCGATTATAACTTCACCTAATTCTCTCGGTTGTGCATTATTCATAGGAGTAGATGCCTTTTCCCCACAGATTATGAAATTTAGGTACATGGTCATACAGAAAAGCCTAATTAACCGGACAGGTAGGAGGGTTATAGCCCTCCATGCTAAATATGGACTTCTGGATTGCTTGCCTCTAATATTGGCGGACAGCTCACGGATGGTTGAACTGGTTCTCAGTTTTCTCCGTCAAAGTTGTTTTTATTCTCCGTTATAAGGTTTTGATCTACTTCAAGGACAGGGGTAGGGTGGCTGCCGCTGCATGCACGGTCTTGGGGATCCTCGACACCACCTCCTTGGCCAAGCTACTCTTTAATATCTCTTTTGCTTTGTTTTTATCGCTTCCAGATTCGGCTGGCCTCCTTTCTGCCGTACCCAATACTCCATTCTAGGTGTCGTACTCCCTTGAATAGGGAGCGCTGCTGACCGCTCCTGACTAACTGACCAGGGGTGGGACAACTGTGGATGGGACGTTTCCTGCAGCATGCAGAGCCCTGGGGCACACTCCTCCACCCCACCCTGCTGACTTTCGACTTTCCTATCTCCTTCATCTTGCTTTTATTATTGACAGTACAGATGATGTCCGTTACGTTTTCTAGCCATTTAGCTTTTAGTATTATGAATCTTCCAGCTAGATCAGATCACATTCTCGGTTGAGGTCTCCACTTTTGGATGCACCACTCGTCGATCGAGAAACTGATGGACTTGCTGTTTTTTCCCTTAGTCCTCCCGCATCTCTCAATAAAGCAACCAACAGGTCTTGAAGAGAGGAAGAAGATTACCGAGCAAAAAATATAGGGCACTATTTGAAAGAAAGACGTACTGCTATTCATATCTGCATAGTGAACAAAGTTACAAGAAAGAAGGAACTCTTGGTAACTAATGCCCCTCTGGTTGCTAAACGACATTTTCTTCATAATTTTTTCTTCTGTTACCTCGCCATAAGTTATTTTGGGTGTCTAGATAAATGGTACATGCTGTATATTTTGATTCACATTCGACAAAACAGAAAATACAACTATAAAACGTGCTCCGAACACCAAGAATCAGTAAGTTAATACTTGCTTCTCATCCCGAAACAGACTTTGTTCATTCGCGGTCATAACGGGAGTAACATTTAAGGACAACCATTAAAGTGTGGAAATACGGTGGTGGTGTTAGCAGACATATATAGCACATCAATTAACAATATATTGTTACACTGTATGTACAAAAGCATAAAGTGAAACCTATATGGGGTGAACTACACTAAAACTCCTCCTGAACAGGCTATGATGGCCCAGCGGTACCGACCGGCCACCGTGTCATCCTCACCCAGTAGGTGTCACTGGTTGCGGATATGGAGGGGCATGTGGTCAGCACACCGCTCTCCAGGCTGTATGTCAGTTTCCGAGACCGTATGTGGGGTGAAGCGAAACCAGTAATATATGTGTCAGCAATTGTGTACATTTGCAGCTTCATATCTTTTTAGCTACAGATTTACCACAGACAAATGATACTAAATATTTTGGTCATGCTTCCGTAATTTTTCCTAAATGACAATCAAAACACAAATTCATTTAAATATAAATCCGAGTATTTTCAAATACTGTTTGGTGTGGTTGCTTGGATTGTACGTGCCACATATTTACTCGACGTTTCCAGAGCTCTTATGGTCAGTATTCAAAACATTACATCAAAATACGAACTTGTAGTCCATTATTATGTGAGTTAGAGTCAAGTTGACGGCGTAACCAAAAAAATCAAGAAACATTACTGTATTTCATTCTTCACATATCTGTTTAGAAAGGCTCAGTATTCTGTTTTAATCAATGATGTCTTCTATATTTAGACCATACTCTGAAGGAACCGCCAGAGCCAGCGGAAGACCACCCTCGACCAGTCAAGGTCGCTTCTTCATGTATGTCAGGAAATAAATACACTGTAACTTTATTCGTCGTTACAGTGGTATATTGTTGAAAATTTGGGAATATGGATACTGTGTACGATAAAACATCCAATACTTACTTTCTTCCAGGGCCATCATTCACATGCATCAGTAAAAAATAAGGGATAAACATGTTACGAAATAGTAATAGCAATAGTGATAATCGCAATAAATGGTTGAAATTAACAAATCATAGCAGAACCTGACTATTATCGAAAGCTGGTTAATCAGCCCATGGAACAGTTGTAGTAAGTATGCAGAGATTTTCCCACTGAGCTACGTTCTGTTGTTTGGTTGCAGGAATACACAAGGAAAAAAACTGGCATATAATTTTCCTGGGAGGTTTTAAGCAACAGTTGAAGTAGGCTTCGCAACAGGACGAGGGGGCTTATTCCAGATATAACGGTAAGCTCCTGAAGAGAATACTGTCTCGCTGAGATGATAGGGAGTAAGATGAATAGTTTTTTAAAAATGGTAGCAGCCATAACTCCAGCGTGGAACGATCGTCCTGGCGTAGAAACATTAAATTTACCATCCCTGCACCATTCAGAATATGTAGTCAAAGTGAGAACAGAATATTAAATGTACACTCCTGGAAATGGAAAAAAGAACACATTGACACTGGTGTGTCAGACCCACCATACTTGCTCCGGACACTGCGAGAGGGCTGTACAAGCATTGATCACACGCACGGCACAGCGGGCACACCAGGAACCGCGGTGTTGGCCGTCGAATGGCGCTAGCTGCGCAGCATTTGTGCACCGCCGCCGTCAGTGTCAGCCAGTTTGCCGTGGCATACGGAGCTCCATCGCAGTCTTTAACACTGGTAGCATGCCGCGACAGCGTGGACGTGAACCGTATGTGCAGTTGACGGACTTTGAGCGAGGGCATATAGTGGGCATGCGGGAGGCCGGGTGGACGTACCGCCGAATTGCTCAACACGTGGGGCGTGAGGTCTCCACAGTACATCGATGTTGTCGCCAGTGGTCGGCGGAAGTTGCACGTGCCCGTCGACCTGGGACCGGACCGCAGCGACGCACGGATGCACGCCAAGACCGTAGGATCCTACGCAGTGCCGTAGGGGACCGCACCGCCACTTCCCAGCAAATTAGGGACACTGTTGCTCCTGGGGTATCGGCGAGGACCACTCGCAACCGTCTCCATGAAGCTGGGCTACGGTCCCGCACACCGTTAGGCCGTCTTCTGCTCACGCCCCAACATCGTGCAGCCCGCCACCAGTGGTGTCGCGACAGGCTTGAATGGAGGGACGAATGGAGACGTGTCGTCTTCAGCGATGAGAGTCGCTTCTGCCTTGGTGCCAATGATGGTCGTATGCGTGTTTGGCGCCGTGCAGGTGAGCGCCACAATCAGGACTGCATACGACCGAGGCACACAGGGCCAACACCCGGCATCATGGTGTGGGGAGCGATCTCCTACACTGGCCGTACACCACTGGTGATCGTCGAGGGGACACTGAATAGTGCACGGTACATCCAAACCGTCATCGAACCCATCGTTCTACCATTCCTAGACCGGCAAGGGAACTTGCTGTTCCAACAGGACAATGCACGTCCGCATGTATCCCGTGCCACCCAACGTGCTCTAGAAGGTGTAAGTCAACTACCCTGGCCAGCAAGATCTCCGGATCTGTCCCCCATTGAGCATGTTTGGGACTGGATGAAGTGTCGTCTCACGCGGTCTGCACGTCCAACACGAACGCTGGTCCAACTGAGGCGCCAGGTGGAAATGGCATGGCAAGCCGTTCCACAGGACTACATCCAGCATCTCTACGATCGTCTCCATGGGAGAATAGCAGCCTGCTTTGCTGCGAAAGGTGGATATACACTGTACTAGTGCCGACATTGTGCATGCTCTGTTGCCTGTGTCTATGTGCCTGTGGTTCTGTCAGTGTGATCATGTGATGTATCTGACCCCAGGAATGTGTCAATAAAGTTTCCCCTTCCTGGGACAATGAATTCACGGTGTTCTTATTTCAATTTCCAGGAGTGTAGTTGAAAGAATCATCAACATTTTCCGTTACTGTGAAGACTCAAAACACCTGCGACAGGAATCGTGCGTGTTTCTGCAGCGTTCTATATCTAGAGCAGGTCTCAGCGCCTCAAGCTCCTATTTTATATCGTTTAGTATTAAATCTGTTTGTCAGGCAACGAGCTACTCTATTGGTTTTATATTTACTTTATATAAAACAGTTAAAGTGATCTCACTTGTCAACAAGGGGAGCAACTTCCATTCTGAGATTCAGAATAGGTGCAGTGTTTGAAAGACAAGCAGACACTGCTGATTCAGTAGTTACAGTGGGTTAACTGAGGTGAGGACGGTTAGTCGTAGATTCCAAGTATCGATAGTAAGATAGGGGAGACAGATACTGCACAATAAACCGGCGAATGGTTGTTATGGTAGCTGTCAATAGGAAGCAATTTCTGTATTTTATGACGGTGCGAAAACAGGGCAAAGTAGACTGGAAGGCGTGGGACGTTACAAGTACGTAGACCTAAGAGCCATTTATTTGTCTATAACTACGCAAAAGCATGGCTTATTGCGAAAAATTATGGTGACTGCGATCGCCGCTGTCATTATTTTGTTGTTAACATGTAAGTTATCCGCCCTAAATTTGTAGGTAAGGAGCCAGATAGCTCTGTAGCACGTGTTCAGAGGCGGATAATCAATGACCAACGGAGAGCTCACTCGAGAAAATCTTTTTGGAGCGACCTGTAGTTAGCAGCATCCCAGAAAATGAAATGACTGATATTTGCACATTGATTATACCCATACCTTTAGCATACTAACGCAATGAGATGTTAAAATGTTTCAGAGTGAGCAGTCTCGAACGCTAGACTTACTTCTTTCACTTCCCGCCAATTTCTACTACACCGTTGCACATATAGCAGTGGTCTGCTCAAGTGGTCGAGAACTTCCTCTTCAAAAGGCAATTTGGCACGGACTTCAATGCGAGATGCCTTTAATAGGTTCCACAACGAAACATTGTCTCGAAATTTGGTAGAAAATCCGAAGAAATTCTGGTCGTATGTAAAGTACACAAGCGGCAAGACGCAGTCAATACCTTCGCTGCGCAGTGCCGATGGTACTGTTACCGACGACTGTGCCGCTAAAGCGGAGTTATTGAACGCAGTTTTCCGAAATTCCTTCACCAGGGAAGACGAATGGAAGATTCCAGAATTTGAAACACGAACAGCTGCTAGCATGAGTTTCTTAGAAGTAGATACCTTAGGGGTTGCGAAGCAACTCAAATCGCTTGATACGGGCAAGTCTTCAGGTCCAGATTGTATACCGATTAGGTTCCTTTCAGATTACGCTGATACAATAGCTCCCTACTTAGCACACATATACAACCGCTCGCTCACCGATAGATCTGTACCTACAGATTGGAAAATTGCGCAGGTCGCACCAGTGTTTAAGAAGGGTAGTAGGAGTAATCCATCTAACTACAGACCTATATCATTGACGTCGGTTTGCAGTTGGGTTTTGGAGCATATACCGTATTCAAACATTATGAATCACCTCGAAGGGAACGATCTATTGATACGTAATCAGCACGGTTTCAGAAAACATCGTTCTTGTGCAACGCAGCTAGCTCCTTATTCGCACGAAGTAATGGTCGCTATCGACAGGGTATCTCAAGTTGATTCCGTATTTCTAGATTTCCGGAAAGCTTTTGACACCGTTCCTCACAAGCGACTTCTAATCAAGCTGCGGGCCTATGGGGTATCGTCTCAGTTGTGCGACTGGATTCGTGATTTCCTGTCAGGAAGGGCGCAGTTCGTAGTAATAGACGGCAAATCATCGAGTAAAACTGAAGTGATAACAGGTGCTCCCCAGGGAAGCGTCCTGGGACCTCTGCTGTTCCTGATCTATATAAATGACCTGGGTGACAATCTGAGCAGTTCTCTTAGGTTGTTCGCAGATGATGCTGTAATTTACCGTCTAGAAAAGGTCATCCGAAGACCAGTATCAGTTGCAAAGCGATTTAGAAAAGATTGCTGTATGGTGTGGCAGGTGGCAGTTGACGCTAAATAACGAAAAGTGTGAGGTGATCCACATGAGTTCCAAAAGAAATCCGTTGGAATTCGATTACTCGATAAATAGTACAATTCTCAAGGCTGTCAATTCAACTAAGTACCTGGGTGTTAAAATTACGAACAACTTCAGTTGGAAAGACCACATAGATAATATTGTGGGGAAGGCGAGCCAAAGGTTGCGTTTCATTGGCAGGACACTTAGAAGATGCAACAAGTCCACTAAAGAGACAGCTTACACTACACTCGTTCGTCCTCTGTTAGAATATTGCTGCGCGGTGTGGGACCCTTACCACGTGGGATTGACGGAGGACATCGAAAGGGTGCAAAAAAGGGCAGCTCGTTTTGTATTATCACGTAGTAGGGGAGAGAGTGTGGCAGATATGATACGCGAATTGGGATGGAAGTCATTACAGAAAAGACGTTTTTCGTCGTGGCGAGATCTATTTAGGAAATTTCAGTCACCAACTTTCTCTTCCGAATGCGAAAATATTTTGTTGAGCCCAACCTACATAGGTAGGAATGATCATCAAAATAAAATAAGAGAAATCAGAGCTCGAACAGAAAGGTGTTCGTTTTTCCTGCGCGCTGTTCGGGAGTGGAACGGTAGAGAGATAGTATGATTGTGGTTCGACGAACCCTCTGCCAAGCACTTAAATGTGAATTGCAGAGTAGTCATATAGATGTAGAAAATGCTGCTGCCTTCAGCTTTACCAACGTACGCAATTGTGGCAATGGTAAAATTTATGTCGAGTAAAACGGAAGTGATTTCTGGCTTTCCCCAAGGTAGTGTTACAGGCACTCTGCTGCTCCTAATTTTTATAAACGATTTAGGAAACAATGTTAGCAGCGGTCATAGGTTGTTTGCAGATGATGCTTCATTTATCGTCTATTAAAGTCATCAGAAGATCAAAACCAATTGCAAAACGCCTTAGATAAGATATCTGTGTGGCACGAAAATTGGCAATTGATCCAAAATAATGAAAAGTGTGAGATCGTCCACAGAAGTTACACTACAAATCAGTCAAATCTAAAAAGTAAAATCAACTAAATGCCTCGGAATTACAATTAGGAACAACTTAAATTGGAAAGAACACATAGAAAATGTTGTGCGGAAGGCTAACCAAAGACTGCGACTTATTGGGAGAACACTTAGAGTATGCAACTTATTTACTAAAGAGACTGCGCACGCTACGCTCGTCCCCCCCTCTTTTCGTGTACACTGCGCGATGTGGAATCCTTACCAGGCAGGATTAACGGAGTACATCGAGAAAGAAGTGCAGCATGTTTCGTACATCGAGAAACAGGGGAGAGAGTGCCACGGACATGATACAAATTTTGGAATGGAAGTCTTTAATACAAAGGCGTTTTTCGTTGCGGCGGGATCGTCTCACGAAATTTCAGTCATCAACTTAATCCTCCAAATGCGAAAATATTTAATTGACGCCGATCTATATAGGAAGAAACGATCATCATAATAAAACAAGGGAGAGGAGAACTCGCACGGTATTTTTCGTGTTATTCGAGGGTGGAATAATAGAGAATTAACGCAAAGTACTGAAGTGTGCTTTACAGAGTAGCCATGTAGCCGTAGATGTATATTAGGTCACTGCGGCAGAGGCACGCAGCCAGGACTTTGGTACAAGCTTCCGAGGTTTTGGCTGCCTGCAATAGCAGGGCTACGGAGCGGCGGCAGAGCCGTGGCGGCCCATGCAGACACGCGGAGAGCCGCAGTAGTGGTCGCGAGCACACAAAGCAATGGCACGCCGCAGCCGGCTTCTGGACAGCATGGAAACAGTGTGACGTCACAGCCGTCACCTGTTTGCTATTCGTCCGTCTCCTCCAATGGGGCGGATTAATATAAAGACCAATAGAAAACAGCTATTTCAGCCAATGACAGATAATAAAGTAAACACCAATAAAGCATACCTTTCACCCCTCCTCCTCCTCCTTTTACAGCCAATCAAGTAACGACACGGTTTTCTCGTGCAGCTATTTAAGGAACCAAGTGTGTTCATTTAGCAGTTAACGTAAGGCCCTGATGAAGGCTAGCTGCAACGCTGGCCGAAACGTTGGCGCATTTTAAATTATGACGATGCGGTCTGATACCCTGAAGAATTTTAGTGAAGAAGACAACGGCCGCGGAAGCCTACGCTTACAAAAAGTAGTTAACTTTGTGGCTAGTCTGTCTCGTCTAATGAATGAATTACTCACGGTGTTATGTGGAGAAGATCAGCGATCAAACACAAACAGGTAGAGTTAATTTATTGATTACCATGTCGACAAATACGTTAGTTAAATGTTAAAATGTGTGTGAAATCTTATGGGACTTAACTGCTAAGGTCATCAGTCCCTAAGCTTACAAACTACTTAACCAAAATTATCCTAAGGACAAACACACACACCAATGCACGAGGGAGGACTGGAACCTCCGCCGGGACCAGCTGCACAGTCCATGACTGCAGTGCCTGAGACCGCTCGGCTAATCCCACGCGGCAATACGTTAGTTATTGACATACCAATATACGCTTGTCCTTTAACAAACTTCATAATAAGCCTTTATCTGATTTTGAGGTCTCATCTAAATGTACACCTGAACTTCTGAAGTAATTTCCTGTAATTACTAATTTATTTGGAATTACGTCTATTGATGATTTTGCTCTAAGGAACGACTATTTGCAAAACCATTTATTGTTCAAAAGCTGTAATTAGCCCTACTAGTTAGATACAAATTAATATTTATTCATTGTAGAGGGGGAATGGCTTTTACCAGTCATTAAAGAAAACAAATAACACTGGAGCTTACCTTCTGTAGGAATTGGAGGTATATCGTAGCTGAAATCTGGAAAAGAAAAAGAATGCTTATTTAATACAAAGAAATTTATGTCTTAATGGATAAACAATAATATATATATATTATAAACGTAAAGACAATTACACATAAAGGTATGCATTTGCAATCACACTTGTTATTATTAGCTCATTTATACCGCTCTAAACGTTACAAATATTTCATTCACTGGTAAATAAATTAAACTCCTGCAACGAATGATGAATCAAATAGTTTTGGATATATAAATCAATAGAGTTGACATCAGGTATACTGTACAGCTGCAGATCAACCAACGCTCCTTTTTATCGTGCTTTCACGTGATACAAAAAGTGATGTGCATTGGTGGTTTGTCATTTCGAGTTATCCTGATAATAACTTTCATAATGCCCCACGTGTCAATAAAAAGTAAGTTTAATTAAAGATAAATCATCAAACATAACATATAATTAGTAGAACAGAAGATGTGAAACGATTATCAGTTCATAAATCGGGTATTCAGTATATAATTCGATCCGTGTTACATGCAGTTACCACGTCAAAGCAATGTAAATTGGCACTATCAGCAAAAGGCGATAAAGTGAGCACCATAACGTGGGATCACTTTCGAGAAGATATGGCTACTCAGCACTGTAAGCACGACAGGAGACGATTTAAAACTGATTTAGAAGTGACATAATGGCAAATTAGGTTTGTTTTAAAGACACGCTGTAACGGTCTTGAGCGTTAGTTACATTTGAGATTAGGCGTAGTGAGTTGACGTTAGTCAAGAAGGCCTTTAAGGCGACAAAGATGCCATTATCAGCACTTCACTGACTTTGAACAAGCGGGTAATAGGACTTCGAGAAGCTGGATGTTCCTTCTGCGATGCTGCAGAAAGACTTGGCAGGAATGTAGCCACAGCACACGTCTGCTGGCAGCGGTGGTCACGAGAAAGTCCAGTCGCAAGGGAACCAGGCTTCGGACGGCCACGTGGAATTACCGAGAGGTAAGACCATCGTGTTCGGCTTATGGCTCTGTCGCATCGTTTAGCTTCTGCAGCAGCAATCTGAGCAGCAGTGACACAACGTACTGTTATAAATCGGTTACATCAAGAACAGCTCTGAGCCGGACGCGCTGTACCGTGCATTCCACTGACCCCACACCACCACCTTTTGCGATTGTAGTGGTGTAAACGAGAAGTCATTGGAGGGCAAGCTGGAGATTTCTGGTGTTTTCTGATGTAAGCTGGCACCGATGCCAGTAATGGCCGTGTGTCTAGTAATTCGATCTGTTATGCTGCCATTCATGAACAGCATTCCAAGGGTGTTATCCAACAGGATAACGCTCGACCACATACCGCTGTTGTAAGCCAGCATGCTCTACACGGTTTCGATCGACATGTTGCCATGGCCTCTTCGATCACCAGATCTGTCTCCAAACAAGCACTAGCGTATTTTCCAACAGGATAACGCTCGACCACATACCGCCAGCATGCTCTACACGGTTTCGATCGACATGTTGCCATGGCATCTTCGATCACCAGATCTGTCTCCAAACGAGCACATGTGGGACACGGCAACACTAGCGTCATCCACAACCAGAATTAACTATCCCTGTTTTGACCGATCAAGAGCAACAGGCGCGGAGCTCCATCCCACAAACTTACAACCGCCACATGTACAATACAATGCATACACGTTTGCATGGCTTGCATTCAACATTACGGCGGTTACACCAGTTATTAATTTACCACATTCCACATTTGCATTGGCTTATCTCGCCCTTATATAAACCTATGATCTTGGAATGTTAATCAGTTAAATAGTTTGACAAACGTATTCTAGAAATTTCCTTACTCTACATTAATTACTTTTTGGTGCTACAATTTATTTCCTCAGTGTACCATTGACTGGGTTATATCAAGTGATTGCCTTCATGGAGCGCATTTGTAAGGACTTCGCTGCCGGTAGGAAAGGGGAGTGTATGTCTGTTAAAACGTGCAAGGTGAACAATTACGCAACTGTAATTAGCACTGGATGAGAATTATGGCATGTCACGCACTGCGCATTGTTGTCATAGGAAGTTGCCTGACTGCCTGTGTCACAGTACCGAGCTGTGATTGCGGCGGTAAAGTATGTGTGTTGGCTTCTAAACTCTCTGATCGGCGCATTTCACGAAAGAAGCATGACTTAGGAGGAGTTCAGAGATGTGATTCGGCAGTAAAATACGGAGTTGTTATCTGAAGAGCTAAAACGTCTGTTGCCTTATAAGCTCTCTGATAGGCCTGTCTCCAAGAAAAGGGAGTGGCTTGAGAAGAAGTTGAGAAATGTGATTGGCAGTAAAATACAGAGATTTTATTGCGAGAGCCCTTGTTGATTATTCCTAAGTAATTTACGATTGTTTCCGTTTCCAGTGGTATGTCGCCAATAGCGTAATCGAAAATTAGTGGATCTCTTCACCTATTTAGGCAGCACATAACATACATTTACATTCAGTGCCAACTGCCTGTCACTGCATGAATTGTGATTCTATGCCGGCCTCTCTGCATTTCGCTACATTCTCCTGGCGTGACAACCGTCCACTAGACAACAGCATTGTCCACCAATAACCTCACTAAAATTCAAGTATGGTTCACTAGATCATTAATATAAACTGTGCGGAATAGCGGCTCATTGTCGATTTTCTCCCGTTGAGAACAACGTGTTGAATTCTGTCTGCAGCTCCCCTATATCCAGTACAAATCAGTTTCGGTGATTTATAAGTTCGTATTTTACTCACTAAACGACTGTGCAGAATCGTATCGATTGTCTTCCAACTCGGCCGATGTTCACGACCTTCCGGACCTCAGGGACGGAAAGAGCGAGCTGAGTTTCGCAAGATCTCCGTTCATGGAATCCACACTCTTATTTTTTTTTTTTTTTTTTTTTTTTTTTTTTTTTTTTTTTTTTTTTTGTAGGAGATTTTCGATATCCAGATTCGTTCGGAGTGTGTGCATCTGTATTACAAACAGATTATCTCGATTCATTGTTGATGGTTCACAGAATCAGTTGCAGGTTATCTATCTAACGGCTTTCAGGGGCAACAAAAATTTGATGCTTCAATATTTCATATAATTATTGAATGAATTTACACATTTGAAATACTGTCGTAATTCAGTTGTATAATTTTCTGTTAAAGGCTGAACACAATAAGAACTGTATTACAGTTAGAAACTGTATATATGCCTTCAAGCAGCGTAGCTCACTACGCACAATTACCCCAACTATGTCCATCGAGAACCTGAGCATTATCGACTTTAAACCAACTTTTAAGGTACCAGAATGAGATTTTCACTCTGCAGCGGAGTGTGCGGTGATATGAAACTTCCTGGCAGATTAAAACTGTGTGCTGCTCCGTGACTGGAACTCGTGAACTTTGCCTTTCATGGGCAAGTGTTCTACCATCTGAGCAACCCAAGCACGACTCACGCCCCGTTCTCACAGCTTTACTTCTGCCAATATCTCGTCTCCTACCTTCCAAACTTTACAGAAGCTCTCCTGCGAAACTTGCAGAACTAGTACTCCTGAAAGAAAGAATATTGCGGAGACATGGCTTAGCCACAGCCTGGGGGATGTTCCGAGAGTGAGATTTTCACTCTGCAGCGGAGTGTGCGCTGATATGAAACTTCCTGGCAGATTAAAACTGTGTGCCGGACTGAGACTCGAACACTCACCCGCGAAAGGCAAAGGTCCCAAGTTCGAGTCTCGGTCCGGCACATAGTTTTAATCTGCCAGGAAGTTTCAACTTTTAAGGTAGTTTCTAACCTTTCTGATTTTTTTTTTGCCGCCTTCTCCCACCAAATGGTTAAAGAAAAATGCTTTTCACTGTTGTCCTAGAAGAACGTCTGCATCAGGCATGACGTTTTCATTTATTCCTTCTTTACCAGTAACTCTTTTCGAAAGTCACTTTACAGACAATATCCACATACACAATTCAACATACCTGCATACCTACGTAGTCGTACGACACATAGGTCGGAAGAATTTTGCTTAAAATTGACCGCAAATTACCTAGGCCAACGAGAGGCGTTCTTGGGTAACGCAACACATTTTATTCTGACAGTAGGTTGGTTTTATTCAGGATTCTAATACACCATATTATTCCCCACTCTTATGGCTACAAAACCCTATTTTTCAACATAATCTCCGTTAAATGTGACGTCTTTACGCCACTTTACTAGGTGGGCCTGTATGCCAACATGGTACCACTCTACTGGTGGACGTCGGAGCCAACATCTTGACTCATCAATAACCTCCCCATCATCCACGTACTGCTTCCCACGGAGTGAATCTTTCATTTGGCCAAACAGATGGAAGTTGGAAGGTGTGGGTGAGGAAGAACAGTCCATTGAAGGTTTGTGAGCACCTTTCGGGTGCGGGGATCTGCTTGAGGCCTTGCGCTGTTGCGGAAAAGGAGAAGCTAATTTGCATTTTTTTGTCGACTAGCACGCTAAAGTCGTTTCTTCAATTTCTTGGTGGTAGCACAATACACTCCAGAGTTGATCGTTGCGCCATGAGGCAGGCAAATGGAATAACCCCCTTGAGAGTCTCAGAAGACTGTCTCCATGACATTACCAGCTGAGGGCGGGGCTAGACTTTTTCTTCGGAGGAGAGGTGATATGACGCCACTTGCCGTTTTGCGTTTCGAAGTGATGAGCCGATGTTTTATCGCCTATGATAATATTAGACAAACATTTGTCAGGATCAGACCCGCCAGGTTAGCCGTGAGCGCTAATGCGCTGCTTCCTGGACTCGGGTAGCCGCGCCGGCCCCGGATCGAATCAGCCCGCCGGATTAACGACGAGGGCCGGTGTGCCAGCCAGCCTGGATGTGGTTTTTAGGCGGTTTTCCACATCTCTCTAGGTGAATACTGGGCTGGTCCCCACGTCCCGCCTCAGTTACACGACTCACTTTTCCATGATTTCCACTAGATGCAGACAGATTGGGAACTCTGATTCCATCCCGAGGGGTACGGGATGGCGGCAGGAAGGGCATCCGGCTACCCCTTCAAATTAACATGCCAAATCCGACTTAACCACGCCAACCCCGCGCAAAATGCGGGACAAAGGCGTAAGTGATAGGCAGATAGATTTGTCAGGATCAGCCTCATAACGCGCAAGCAATTCCTTACATCTCCTTCGTTGCTGTGTTCTCTTTGGCAGCGAGGAGACCAGCGGGCGCACACCTTCGAGTACCCCAACTTGTGGGCGAGTGTGTCAGCACCACTAGCAGCGACGTACGGTCGAGCAGCGAGATGTCTGATGATGGTGATCCGTCGATGTCTTGGAGTGAGAGTGTCCACGCGTTCAGACAGTGCAGAAGTGGCAGCTGTGTGTGTCCGGCCGGCATGTGGGAGGCAGAGCAAGTCAGCGCGACCTTGCTGCAGTGATGACAGACGCTTTGCCCAACGACACACCGTGCTTTCGTTCACTGACGGGTCTCTGGAGATATTTTGCAATCGCCTATGAATTTCTGTGGTGCTCAACTCAATGAAAACTTCCTGCTTGGAATGCAACCCCGTTACAAACCCAATTTTCAAGGTAACTTCTAACGCCGCCGCTATCGGACTATAGAAGCTGAAGCGGGAATATTCCACGATATCCCACAACAAATTTTGCACTTCTTCAACCTAACCTGGGAGAGAAAAGAATGGTTGCATTATTTATCCAAAACCCCTCGTACATCCAGTGTTTCATAATGAGAGCTTATGGTACCTTCCGACAAAAATTTAAATACTATCTCAAACCTTTTCCAAAATTTTTCTCGCTTACACATTTGACGTGAAAAGTTTAACATATGAACTCATCTGTAAAGTAATCAGACATCTGAAACTGTTTTATTCATGGGAGCTCGATTCTTTAATGAATTGACTGTTTACTGGTACCATATGTCCCGTAATTCGACAACAGACTGACGTCGGCGATGTAGGTCTATAATTACGCGCTTCTGTCTGACGACCGTTCTTGAAAACAGGAATGACCTACGCTCTTTCCAGTCGCTAGGTACCCTTCGTTGCTCTAGTGACCTACAATGAACTACTGCTAGAAGAAGAGCGTATTCTTTCGCATAATCTCTGTACAACCTCACAGGCACCTCAACTCGTCCAGTTGGCTTTCCACTGTTGTTCACTTTTAGTTGATTTTTAATTCCGCGATCGGTTACCTCTGCATCTGCCATCTAGGCATTTGTGCGATGATTGAAAGGAGGAAACGAATTACAATCTTTCGCAGTGAATCAATCACGGAAGAAGGAATTCAGTATTTCAACCTTTTCTCTGTCGTCCTATGTTCCAGTGCTATTGTGGTCACTAGGAGACTGAACAGATGATTCCGATAAGCTCACTGACTTTACACAAGACCAATACTCATTAGGATTTTAATCAGGTACTTCAGCAGTATTTTACCTACAAATTCATGGAATACTTCTCTCCTTGCCCTCCTCCCGCTCATTTTGGCTTCATTCAGATTCTGTTTGTCTACAAGGCTTTCACTTCGCTTAAGTCGGAGATTAATGTCATCGCTTTCGCAAGTTTCTAACGCGACAGTTGAACCTCGGTGGGTCCTTCAGATCCATCACTATCTTGATCAGCACATGTCGAAGGTGTATTGTACGCATGGACGTCCAATATACTGTAGACGTTGGACTCCGGTGGAAGGTCAAAAACGACAGATATCCTCAGCTTGACGAGGAACGACACTTAGAAACATTTTGAGCAGCGGAAGAAATGAGTGGAGTCATATGTCGACTTAGATGGGCTATAATATCAAGACGACAGCTATTAACTGAACTGCTTAGTTAAGGCAACTGCTGCACCAGCCTTATTTGATTTGTGTCAGTATACGTTTGCAGAATTTTCTTTCGGCGTAGAAGAACACGTGTCCTCCTCATCTACTGTCACTAAAGTAAACGAAAGAGTTGGATGTTGTCCCAGTGAAGAAGACAAGTCGAGTTCGGAGAAACAGTTGAACACTACTACGCTACGACGTATAGTCCAATCGGAACTCTTACGAAGGTGACTTTGAAGATTACATTTTTCTGAGTGCTCGTTGACGTCATGGCACTGGATTGAAATGCAAGTTTTTCCTCTGACTTGTTATTTTCTCCAGTTTGTTTTGTCATGTAATCAAGTTGCTATCACCGTAGCAGACTTCCAGGACTAGTCTGCTTAGCACTATGTTTGTAAAAAAGCACTGATGTCCCAGTTTATTATCAGGGGTAAACGAAACGTTGCAAAAAAAAAAAAAAAAAAAAAAAAAAACACAGCCACATCTCTCCAATATGAACTGTGACATGTAGAGAACTGAACTGTTACAGTTTAGAGAGTATTTTTATGGGTAATACAGAGTGAAATAGTCACAGAATACACATTTTTCTCTATGATATGTAACACACAGGTCAACATTCAATCTTTTTAATGCACCAGTTTGTTGTAATTCACTTACAGAAAGGTAGATTTGTAATGTTCTACGATCGCTAGCGATAATGTCTGCCTGCGATGAACAACGAGGAACACATTTCATTTGTGATATCGGTGAATGTTTCTCCTGCCGCAACTATTTCGTATCTGTGGATGTGGGACTGCCGTGCTATATTTGCATTTTCGTTTTTAATGTTCGATGCGTTTGAATGCTTTTATTTCAGCGTCATACTGATTAGTACTGCAGAGATTAATCTCATTCAAGCAAGAAGGAAATAACGTTGTGTCAGATTAAAATTGCGCGCCTATCAGGGAGTGAAATCCAGGTCTGTAGCTTTCGTGGACAGCTGTCTACCGAAAAAAACTCCTAACTCGCTCTTCCTACTGCGGTTTGCAACCGCGTTTCATTTAATCACAAGTCAGCAAGGATTTTGTTTGTCCACATCAGTTATAACTGTAACACACGCACATCATTTGTTAGTTGTAATGCACAGCAATAATTACTGTTACCAAGTAGTTTGCAAAATATAAATATACGCCAACCTACTGGGAGTAGCCAAGGCACTCTTGACCCGAAGGTAGTTTACGAGCTGTAAATGATAGCGGATGATCAATTTTTCCTTCGTAAGTTCCTGCGATAGTTAGATATCCTCCTAACGTGTATGTGGCAAATACTTCAACTCCCGGCTGCTTTGCAAGAAGAGATCGACTTGCAAATCTATTTTTCTGCTTGTAAAATATCTACTTACTCAGTACGGATAAAACAGCGTGATGCTACGCTCGTGAAATCTCGCAACATCGTTAAATTTCTTGATAAAGGTGAAAAGCATTGTTTAATATATAATTACATGTATTTGTGTTTATTTATTATTGAGAGACAATTACTTATGATTTTACGTGTCGAGAGCACTTACGAAAGGCAAGTCTTCTGGTCCAGACGGTATACCGATCAGGTTCCTTTCAGAATATGCAGACACAATAGCGCCTTTCTTAAATCATATGCAACCGCTCACTTGGCGAAAGGTCTGTTCCTAAAAACTGGAAAGTAGCACAGGTCACACCAATATTCAAGAACGGAAATAGGAGTAACCCACTGAATTACAGACCCATATTACTGTCCTCAATTTGCAGTAGGATTTTGGAGCACATACTGTACTCGAACATTAAAAATCACCTTGAAGAAAATGACTTATTGATACATAACCAACACGGATTCAGAAAATATCGTTCTTGTGCAATACAGCTAACTCTTTATTCCCCTGAAGTAATGATGCCGTCGACAAGGGATCTCAGATCGATTCCATATTCCTAGATTTCCAGAAGGCTTTTGATACCGTTCCTCACAAGCGACTATTAATCAAATTGCGTGCATACGGAGTATCGTCTCAGTTGTGTGACTGGATTCGTGATTTCCTCTCAGAGAGGTCACAGTTCGTAGTGATCGACAGTAAATCATCGAGTAGAACAGAAGTGATATATGGCATTGCGCAAGCAAGTATCATAGGTCCTCTGCTGTTCCTGATTTACATGAATGATCTAGGTGATAATCTGAGCAGTCCCCTTAGATTGTTTGCAGATGACGCTGTAATTTACCGTCTACTAAAATCATCAGATGATCAATTCCAATTACAAAATGATCTAGAGGGAATTTCTGTATGGTGCGAAAAGTGGCAATTGGCACTAAACAAAGAGAAATGCGAGGTCATCCACATGGGTACTAAAGGAAATCCGATAAAGTATACGATAAATCGCACAAATCGAAGAGCTGTCAGTTCGACTAAATACCTAGGAATTACAATTACGAGCAAATTAAATTGGAAAGACTACATAGATAATATTGTGGGGAAGGCGAAACAAAGGCTGCGCTTTGTTGGCATGACAGTTAGAAGATGCGACAAAACCACTAAAGAGACAGCCTACATTACACTTGTCCATCCTCTGCTGGATTATTGCTGCGCGGTGTGGGATGCTTACCAGGTATGATTAACGGAGGACGTCGAAAAAGCGCAACGAAGGGCAGCTCGTTTTGTGTTATCGCGCAATAGGGGTGAGAGTGTCACTATGATACGCGAGTTGGGTTGGCAGTCACTGAAACAAAGGCGGTTTTCTTTGCGGCGAGATCTATTTACGAAATTTGAGTCAACAACTTTCTCTTCCGAATGCGAAAATATTTTGTTGAGACCCACCTATGTAGGGAGAAATGATCATCATGATAAAAAAAGGAAATCAGAGCTCGAACGGAAAGATTGAGGTGTTCATTTTTCCCACGCGCCATTCGAGAGTGGAATGGTAGAGAAGTAGTATGAAAATGCTTCGATGAAACCTCTGCCAGGCACTTCAGCGTGAAATGCAGAGCAACCATGTAGATGTAGATACAACAGAATCTTTGACTGATATAATATTGCCTATAAATCGACTGTGACTGCGCAGCGGACATTTCTTGACTATTGTGCTTCTCTGTGGTGAGCACCATTTTATAGTAAATGTACAATATATAGTTCTCTCTAGTCAGACGTGAAGCATAAATGTCGCTCATAGAGTTTGTCTCGTGGAAAAATTAAGTTTAGTGTTGTGGCAGCCATTAGAGTCTTTCAAATTTGATTTGCTATTCTACGTCAAATCGTCATATATTTGGGTCATTATTCTGTAATCTAACGACGTGGAGCTCCCATATAGATGATTATTGCGTGCCTACTCGTTTCGAGGATTCAAACCCTTATCTTCAGGAGGTAGAGGAGTAGTGTGTGGATAAATTGAGGATTTGGGTCTGATGGGAGGCTTACCAGGGCAGTCCGTGCAGTTTCTATGACCACTGTGCCCGATGGCGTAGTGGTCAGCGCGTCTGCCTTCTACTTTCCCCGTCGATTTAAATCATTGTCCACTGGCAGCTAATGTCATTAATTCCTTTGTGTCTTGATTCACCGAGGCTGCAGCATCAAAATGGTGTCCGTTCTTTCGTACATGTCCGAAAGAACAGACACCACATAGAGGAAAATTATCTGTTTACAGTTTTTATGTTAGCGCAGAACACAGACTCCTTTTCACAGCATCAGGCCAAGTACACAACAGATTATTTGTAGTGTAGGTAAAGTAAAACCTAAAGACGGCTAAAGAAGTCATCTGGATTGGCCTGCCACGACAACAATTCCGCTGTTCCCGAAAATGAACTGTCGCACGACATTCCACTTGTCAGTTACTGCAAAATTTTGCTTTGGTTCCTCTAACTTTGTGCTACGGTCCTGCGGCGCGGGGATTTCAGTGTGTACCAGGATTGCAAACATAACCCGCAAACAAACAAATAATTGGTTACGTAACTTTATTTCTTCGAGGCAATAAAACTTTATGACTAGTCCTTGTACGTGGCGTAGGTATGAAAGTTTTAGTAAACAGAGTTGCTAGTTCGACCACGTTATTTCGAGAATCAGCTTGCCATCCAGCCTTATTCTATGAATTCTTTGATTTGTGTTTCATAATTTTTACTTAAGTTACTCTATGATCAGATGAAAATGTAGTCATTTATTTCTCGTTGACAGTATTCCTACTTTTTCGGAGTGCACACATCACGGCTATTTTCTCATCCTGGAGGTAGCTTTATTTTATTTCTGTGGTTTGAGGCGATGTTGTGGATGCAGAGTGATTTCATTATTTTACAACGAACTTGCTTGTGCACATATTTTGACAAAATTTTTGGATCGTGCTGTTTACCATAAGAAGGAGCAAACAGAAATATATTATGAAAGAGAGACGATAACTGTTACCCAGAGCAACCTAGCGGAATGGTGCAGCTGATTAGAGCTCAGGTGCACTTAGCCTAGCAGAAATGCCGCCATAAAGAGATATAAAAGTGAAACGTGCCCTTAGAAAAATTATGAATTACTGTGTTGGTAAATCTCTTACGTTATTTGATTTACAAACAGCTGAGCAAAACTGAACGTACTCAGACATTTCTCTCTTTACTTATTCTGATCATCACTGAACTGACACAATATTTTTAGCGCAACGCAATCTGACTTTCAATAATCCCTACAGAAGAATTGCCCTGACTAACAGTAACCTATACCTTTCATGAATCACTTACCTCACAAAAATATTCGTTACTCGAACTACTGCAACACAGCGAGCGCCAATACTGCCAGCTAGATAAAAGATTCTAACTACTGAAGGCACTAACTACTGATAGGCATAGTTAGCAAATGAAAGATTTTCATAGAGAACAAACAATGTAAAGTGCCAGCTAAATAAAATATTTCCTTTTTATGACGGACACTCATCCAGATCGTCCGCTCTCAAAACTCTGGCATCTCCGCACATCCACCACTGCTGGCGGCTCACCTCCAACTGCACAACGGTAGGCGCTGTTCACATCCAGCTGCCCAACACTACACAAGCGAATATTCCAACAATGAGTCCAACCAGCCACAGACTGCACACGGCACAGTCAGTGATTTTCATACAGAGCGCTACGTGGCATTACCAACATAAAAACCTTAACAGCCTACTTACAAAGGTCACAAATTGGTAACTCGAATGGCTGCGCGCAGTTTTATGTTGAAGGAGAGAGAGTTGAAGCAAGAGGATTGTGTACCTAGGAACGCACGATTATTTTGGTCGATACTTCAGTTTGGTGGCTGATTTTAGAATCACATAAAGGAATAAGCACTAGACACCCCCATAAGCATTTCCGACATTTTCTACAGTTTTTATTGTTGCAAGAGATGAGGTTGTGTTTTGTGCAGCGTCTGTAATATTCCGTGTTCTACACACTTAAGTACTGTATGCAATTCATAACACAATTAAAGCTGTTTGCAATGTATTGTTAATTCTTCTGTTTCACAGTTTTATGGGAACTAAGCTATTTAATATTTTTGTAACTAGTTATACGAAGTGTGGACGATGAAGCCATACTTCGTCGATCGTGCGCCATCTTGTATCTTGAAACAGAAGCAGTTTTTTTTATTTTTTTCCATGGAACATCGGGTATTTGAAAATTAACCGAGTTTCGTTAATATCTTAAAAGTTTCACCTAACTTGAAAATGGAGATTTGTGCCAGTTTCCAACGTCTTCAATTTTAAAATGTATTTAACATGTAACTAGTTTTCGATAATACTTCTGATTGTTTTGATTTCAGTTACTGATTATTGCTGCGTAGTAGAGTAAAAATGTAAGAGCTAGAAGACTAAATACAATAGTGACAAGATATTCTCGTGCGGAACGCGTTTAACTTTCAACAGAATATTGATTCCTAGGGACATGACTATGTTGTACCGTGGAACGTGTTCTTAGATTTGGAAATACCTTAATTTTCGGGACGAATTTTTGTAATTTCTGTAAAACAGTGAATACGGAAAACGGAATAAGAAAATATATTAAACTTATATTACAGGGCTGGCTGGAGGCTAAAATCTGAAAGTAAACAGTCCCCTTCGTGTGGAAGGAGGGCTGTTCAACGGTAGCGACGACGCGTGCAGTAAGCCTCTGAAATTGAGAGAGGGACGTCACTGACGGAAGCTGCGTGAAATTTTCTGTCGTCTAGGCCGTTGTGACCGATTTCTTGATGGTGTTGGGAACTAGGGGATTCCGAATGGAAAACATACGTGCAGTGAATGCTGAGCATAATGACACAATATTTATGACTTGAGACTAATATTACGGTTAAAATATCAGACTGACCATTCTGGTTTACGAATTCCCTGATTTTCCGAAATCAGTCCGATACAATGCCGAGGACGTTTCAACAGCAAGACCGCATCCGATTGCTTCGTTGAAGTCCAGCTTAGCTATTGTTCCCATCTTATGATCCCAAAGTCTAAATGAACTACAAAAAATGGCTCTGAGCACTATGGGACTTAACATCTGTGGTCATCAGTCCCCTAGAACTTAGAACTACTTAAACCTAACTAAGCTAATGACATCACACACATCCATGCCCGAGGCAGGATTCGAACCTGCGACCGTAGCAGTCGCGCGGTTCCGGACTGCGCGCCTAGAACCGCTAGGCCACCGCGGCCGGCTAAGTGAACTACAGCTTGCTTCCTTCGCTTAGCAATAAATTACATTCATTAAAACATTTTCTTAACCTACTGTTTTTTTCTTTCGCAGCAGACCTTATAGTCAGGGCTGCCACAGCCCGCTTAAATCATTTTGAAAAGATAAGAAATGGCTCTGAGCACTATGCGACTTAACGTCTGAGGTCATCAGTCGCCTAGAACGTGGAACTAATTAAACCTAACTAACCTAAGGACATCACACACATCCATGCCCGAGGCAGGATTCGAACCTGCGACCGTAGCGGTCGCCCGGCTCCAGACTGCAGCGCCTAGAATCGCACGGCCACTGCGGCCGGCTGAAAAGATAAGGCAGCTTTAGCTGTAAGTCCTTTATTTATAGGCATGACCGGTTTCGCAGCATTTTAGCTGCCTCATTAGGTACAATCTCTACAAACTGATAGACAAAATTCGTGAAGGCAAGAACACATAACTAAAATGAAAAATATATGCGGGACTAATATACTCACAAAATTAAGTCATGTTCTTGTCGAGAAAAGTGAATGCGATGACCCAGCGTTAATAGTCAGCAATTTTGTGCCAAGTAACGGATGTAAAATACACAAGAGCATAAAGTAACACAGAACGCTCCTGTGATACACAGAGACTAAAGTTAATAAATTCACAGAAAAAGACTATCAGATAGGTAAAATACTAATAAATTTCCCTCACAACGAGTAAAAGTACTTGGTGAGCTAACGGGATCCCCATCCACGGCAATGCTGATCAAAACAGACGGTACCATCATCTATGGCATTATGCAACGTGCGGCTAACGGTCCCTTATTTAACTGAAATGGATTAAAAACTTGCTGGTATATATTCTCGAATCAGAAACATACAAATTTACAGTATCCATACACATAAATAAATATGTACATATATATACACAAATTGTATTTGTATTACATGTGCCCAGTACTTTGCAACCTCCAAGGCGCTTGGAGTGGCTTGCAGGAGATCAATCTTCGTGCAGGATGTAGGACACAAAAGGCACTGGAGCATGTGGCTCGTGGTTTGTTCTTGTCCACAATCACCGGATGTATCTTTTGTTATGAAGCCCCATCTCTTCAGGTTGTCTCTGGATCGTCCAACTCCTGATCGTAATATGTTTAAAGATTTCCACACCAGCCAGCTCTCGTTGTGTCCAGGTGGTAGTTCTTCAGCTTCTGGCGTCTGCAGGTGAGGCGTCGATTTCTTCCATAACTCCAGCCTTGCCTTCTCTGGTGAAATGGTGAGCTTCTCGGATGTTCTCAGGAAGCTCTTTCGCGATCTCAGCCGTTGCTGTGGTGGATTATGTCCGTGCAGTGGATGGGCACTGTCCTGTTCTACTTTCAGTCTCTCCCTGTTGGCGGCCACTGTTCTGCGTGTCCATGGTGGCGCTATTCCAGCCAGGCAGTAGAGCTTATCAGTTGGGGTAGGTCTTAAGCAACCTGTGATCAGCCTAATTCGCAAACTAGCGGGGACACAGTGGGATCACATCCACAAACTATTCGCTGTTCTGCAATGACACTGTGCTTTTCTACTGCTGAATATGCTTCTCCAGTCTGGTAAGGTCATCTCACTGCAAGAACACCAAAATGAAAATCTCCGCTCGAAACGTGCTGGTAAAGACCCATTTATTCAGTCTTAAATTGTAGTTCATCCCCCAAAAAGTCCAGTATAAAAACTGTGTCAAGGCTTAGCACGAAACTGACATTAAGTGAAACGGACTGAATCGTGCCGCCCTTAAACAGCTCAATCAGCAGAAAGCAACGCATTGCGAAGCCAGATGACATCAGACTGAACTTACCCACAGCAAGCGCGCGCACTGGATTCTGTACAAACAGGCGGCGTATCAAGACGCAACTGCGCATAACGCCAGAGAGAGGAAACATGTGGAGCGCGCGTGCGCATCCGGGATCACGTATAACTAGGCAAATAGAATGATAGCCGAGCTGAGAGGAATGCCGGGTAATCCCCTACAACCTGTTTAAAACCAACGTAAATTCGTAAAACCTATTATTGTTGCCAATGTTGACCATGGAAAAGCAGACCGTTAATGGGTGAAAAGTCGTTCAAGACAGCAGCTATTAAAAGTTCTAAGATATGAGATGCAACGATAATACATAAAGAGAACTAATAAAAGGTAGATTCTATACCAGCATGATATATTTTACAGGAATCGTGATTGATTTAAAATTCAGTAAAAAGGATAAAAAAACTGACAAGCTAAGGCAATTTAATTTTTTTTTAGTAGCACCCAGAACGAAACCGAGACAAACCGGTTACTACACGCAAACTGGTCGAGTCTAGGCCACAGAGGGGATTGGATCAATGTAGATAAATTTTTCCTTAAAGTACCGAATCACCAAAACAGGATGATAGAATGTAATAAAAAGCATGACAGGCCAAAAAGAGCAGGACCTAAACAATCCATTGGAACAAGCAATCTTAAACACTTTTTTGGGTCCTGCTCCTGTCTATGGTAGCCAGTTTTTAGTGTGGTGAAAACCTCATTAAGTTTCAGTGGCGGTGTATTTCAGCTCCTGAATCAGTTGCAGGGAGCGCCACTGTCGATTAAAGCGTAAAATGGCGGCATCACTCCAGGAAAAAGTGCAATGAAACTTTCCAGTCACTGTGTAACGAAGGTTCAGAAGAACGTAAGTGGAAACTGCTATCAGATTCAAGTTGATTATGTCATAGATGCATTTTTTGGTTTTAGATGCGGGTACAGCTATAAATAAGAAAAACAGTGAGTAACCTTCACCGTCCGCAAAGACTGTCGAAAATATCCGCTGAGTGATTTCAAGATCACCATTAAAATAAATGAGACAAGCATCACGTCATCTCCAGGCCCCGAAAGCCATGGTGTATAGAGTGTTACACAAACAATTCCAACTGTAGATTGACAAAATTCAGGTTTTTGTAAAACTGAAAGCATGTGGTTATGAGCAAATAGAGATGTTATGTTATTCCATACTGAAGAGAGTTTTTTTGTAGGGTTGCATTTTTGAGCCGAACGCCACCAGAACTGGGATGGTGTAGAGAACACAGTGAGAACATTGCAGCACTACTCTGGTGAGGATAAAGGTGTAATCGTATAAGCCTCACGTATTACCCTTAGCGAATGACCTGCAAACTGTGATCTATCGGTTCCAATGCCGTACATATTTTTCACAACTGCCTCTAAGCTGTTGACGCACTTCTTTGGCTACTCTGTCCTCAGCCGGGCAACAAATTACTGATACATACTGCTCAGATTAATTACACTAATGAGGTAAAAGATCATGACCAACTGCTTAGTACCTCTTGAGTCCAGCTTTGGAACGCAGTACAACAGCGATTTGCGAGGCGGGGATTCTAAAAGCCCTTCCTAGCCTTCCGGAATTATGTGGCATCTGATGTGTACGCACTATGTTAATCACAATATTTTAGGTAAACTGAGGTTTTGTGGAATTTCCGCAGAGAAAGTCACTGTAACATTTAGACCAACCGTAAACATCAGTCTTTTCAAGCCACAAAGTCAGTTTTATATCGCTCTGTATCCGTTGAAGTGGCTGAAGATTAGGGATGGCTATTATTCATCTCAGCTGACTAAAATAACGACATTGTTCAAGATCTCGCAACATGCATATTTTCGTAACACTTCTGTGATGACTTTGTATCTCCTCATTTACTTGCTAAAAGCATTTTCATTCGCTTAATAACGCGTGATTTCAGCAAAGTGGTTTAATTAACTTGAAAGTCCCCTAGGCACCATCGGCTGCAAGTACAGCTGCTGTGTATATACGTTGAGCACTCATTTCCACTGAAGTGATTGCAAATTTGGCGCTGCTGTTGCCATTTTATTGAGATACGCCGCATATACCCCTTACCCCACAGTCTGCAATAAATACACTGGTGATTTCAATGCAGGTTTTATAAAGGACTATGATAGAAAAATGACGAATAAACTTTTTTGGGTCCTACAATTTGATCTCAGTAATTAACTTTCCAACACGGATGGATAAAGACAATTGGAATGCAACTGACAATGTTTTCTTTGATGAAGCTCAAAGCAAAAAAATAACTGTAAATCGAATAACAAATTCTTTTTCTGATCGTGATGCACAGTTAGTTGGGATAAATAAAATAGTGCCTTTCATCGTAGCTTCTCATGAATGAAAATCAATCAGAATAATTAATGACTCAAGGATAAAGATTTTTAATATCAGTTTACAAGAGACGACCTAGGATGAAATTTATAATGAGCGAATTACTGACATAAAATCTAATCTATACCATGATAAATTCATATCATTATCTGAAAATATCTTTTCAGATAAGCTAATCAGAAAGGACAATAAACACTCACGTAGATAACCACTGGTCACCAGGAGAATTAAAATATCTGTGAAAGGAAAATGGAAAGGTTTCTGTTGGTAAATAGCTTTCGGTTTTCACTGGACGGGAGAGTTAAAACCACCGCAACGTTTCGACGAGTGTTGTACTTACTGCCATCTGGAAAAGTTTCTGTTGGCAAGAACAAGTGAAAATCCAGAAACAGTTTCACACTATAGAAACTACATAGAATTTCCAAGAAAAGTCATTAAAAACATGCACATTATGTCAGACATCAGTAACTCCAACAACAACAACAGAGTCCCGTCTATAGAGAATTTACCTAGAAAAACAAGAGACAAGACAAAAGAACAAGATAACATCATTATAGATTTAAATGGAGGGGCTATAAATAATTAGTCACAAGTAGCAGATATGTTTAGTAATTATTTATTAAATGTAGTAGAAAGTATAGAAACAAACAGTGAAAGAAAAAAAAATCAAAGAAATATGTTGCAAAACACCTCATATAAGATTCAGTCTTAAGGATGTCACACTTATTTCTCCTTCTGAAATAAAAGCTCATATGGATTTGACGGTGTTTCCAACACAGTATAAAAGAGTTGTTTCCATATAATAAAGTTTATCTTTTCTGAAATATGTAATGCGTCACTAACTCAGGTCATTTTTCCAAAGAGATTTAAAAACTCATTGTTAAACCCCTCTACAAGAAAGATGACAGGAGAGATGTGAATAATTACCCACCATTTTCACTACTGATATCATTTTTCAAAACTTTTGAGAAGTTGGTATAGGATCCCACCTGAGCGAGAATAACATGTTCAGTAAATCACAATCGCGATTTCAGAAGAGCTGCTCAACTTAGAATGTCAATTAAACGTTCACTCACCAAATTTTACAAGCATTAAACTACAAAATATTTGCGATTGGTCTTTCATTTGACATATCTAAGGCATCTAACTGTGTGAATCACAATATTCTAGATAAACTGAAGTTTTTTGGAGTTGATGATATAACCAACCAATGATTTACGTAATATGTAACCAAATGAATGCAACAAGTAGTAATTAATAATTCAACCAATGTAAGCAAGAAATTTTCTCCTTACTGAGGGGAAATCACTTACGGGATTCCACAAAAGTCACTCTTGTTTCTCATGTATGTAAACGATCTTTTGTTTAAGATCGAACGACCTGTATTAGTTCTTTCTGTAAATGAAATTAGTATTATAATAAGTCCAAAAATACATTCATAAACACAAGAAATGGTAAATAATGGTGTTAAAAGTATTATTGAGTGGTTATCTGCAAATGGTCTCACCCTCAGTTAAAACGAGACATAACATATTCTAAGAGTCCTTCTTAGGAGTAGACACAACTGTATAAGTCCATTTTGTAACAGCACAACAGTTGATTGTTGACTTAACAAGTGTTGTTAGGTTTCTTCATTGTAGAAAACAACCTATTCATTTCTGCACATTTAGAGGTACTACACCAATTGTGGTGTAAAACAAGGCGAGGAAGCAATAAACAGGTTGGAAAAATCAGAGTTTTTATATATCTACACTGATGAGAATTTAAAATGGAAAAACCACATTCTGGAAACCCTAAAACAGCTTAGTGCAGCCACATTTGCACTTCGAATCATTGCAAGTTTGAAAGATACAAATCAGTAAGTTAACATATTTTTCGTGTTTTCATTCAATATTTTCATTAAGAATGGTCTGAGGCAGCTCAACTTAGAAAGACTTCATTGCTCAAAAACGTACTGTAACAATAACATGCCGTGCTCAGCCACGATCAACTTGTAGACATTTGTTTAAGGAGTTATGCATTTTGACTAATGCTTCGTGGTATGAAACTTCCTGGCAGATTAGAACTGTGTGGCGGACCGAGACTCGAACTCGTGACCTTTGCCTTTCGCGAGCAAGTGCTCTAACGTCTGGGCTATCTAAGCACGAATCATATGCCCCCCCTCCCCCAGTCACAGCTTTACTTCTGCCAGTACCTCGTCTCCTACTTTCCAAACCTGACAGAAGCTCTCCTGCGAACCTTGCAGAACTAGCACTCTTCGAGGAAAGGACATTGCGGAGACATGGCTTGCCGCAGCCTCCGCTATATCCTTTCCTCCAGGAGTACTAGTTCTGCAAGGTTCGCAGGAGAGCTTCTGTGAGGTTTGGAAAGTAGGAGCCGAGGTACTGGCTGAAGTAAAGCTGTGACGAGGGTGCATGATTCGTGCTTGGATAGCCCAGACGTTAGAGCACTTGCTCGCGAAAGGCAAAGGTCCCGAGTTTCGAGTCTCGGTCCGCCACACAGTTCCAATCTTCCAGGAAGTTTCATATCAGCGCACACTCCCCTGCAGAGTAAAAATATCATTCCGGCTACATAGTATATTCATTCCCTCATGATACTTGTTGTAAATAACCTATTAAAATGAAAAGGAACAATTATATCGGTAATTACAGTACCAGATGAAAGGATGACATACATTATTCCACATTAAAGATGACCTTAGGAAAAAAACTGGATTTACAATTGTACGTAGGCCGTTTAGGTTTTTATGTTGGTAACGCCACGTAGTGCTCTGTATGAAAATCGCTGACAGCGCTGTGTGTAGTCTGTGGCTGGTTGGACACATTGTTGGAATATTCGCTAGAGTAGCGTTGGGCAGTTGGTGAGCCGCCAGCAGTGGTGGATGTGGGGAGAGTGATGCCAGAGTTTTGAGAGTTTATTATGAGTGGACGATCTGGACGTGTGTCCGTCAGAAAAAGGAAATTTGTAATATATATGTATATGCCTATCAGTAGTTAGTGCCTTCAGTAGTTAGAATCTTTTATTTAGTTGGCAGTATTGGTGCTCGCTGTATTGCAGTAGTTCGAGTAACGAAGATTTTTGTGGGGTAAGAGATTTATGAAAGGTACAGGTTATTGTTAGTCAGGGCCATTCTTTTGTAGGGATTACTGAAAGTCAGATTTCATTGCGCTAAAAATATTGTGTGTCAGTTTAGTGATGATTAAAACGAGTAAAGAGAGAACTGTCTGAGTACGTATAGTTTTACTCAGCTGTTTGAAAATCAAATAACGTAAGAGTTTTTCCAGCACTGTCATTCTTTGCATACAAAGGGGAAGTTTCACATTGCTGGCACCAAAAGTGTTGGTCACATACCTAATCAGCATACTTAAATTTGAAAACAGGAAAAGTTTCTCCTTGCTTCTGATATTCCGTAGAATTTATATTTTTGTAGTGCAAGATAGGACTCGATGTCATAAGAAGGACACTTGCAGCAATGGCTGTTGAAATCAAACTATCAAGCAACCTTATAAACAGAGATGGTGGATTTTGTTTAAATGACGCTTCGAATCCGGCTCTGTCTCTCATCAAAAACAGAGGGACAGAATTAGTGCTACCTCACCTGTTGATTAATAGTCACTATCGATATTTCTGATGTAGGCTATCTTTGGTTCTGTGTTGACTCTGCGGTTACTTGTACTGTGTGTGATACCTTACTTGTTTCTCCTCTGTGAACCGAGGTACTAAATTCCCTTGCACGTTGCTTCCTCTTTGCAGTTGTGCCTTGAGAATGGCAGGGTGTGCTCCTGTCGAAATATCGGCGGTGGTGGACGACGTCACCCGGCAGCAAACCCGTAAGTTATTCGAACAATGTGCAGAGTTATTGCTACCAAAACAATACAGTTGATTTACAAGGTCATGTGGATCCTCAAGAGGAGATACAAACGAGTTTCATAAAGCGTTATCTGAAGACATATTCTCAGTACAAAACTTTAAACAAGACAATGACTCTTTATTATTCTGGAGTGGATGATCACTTTGAATCCGCAACACCACGGATTGAAAAGATAATATTTGCTCCTAGAATAAGCTTTCATTTAACCAAAATTGAGCAACCTAAGGTGTTCGATGTCGCCATGCGGATGGACATTGCTACAAGTCTGGGCGCGCAGTAATCTAGAATAATCTATGGAGACATTTAGAATTCAATCTGGAAAGAATGTAAGCGGTTACTTAACATTCACCGCTGCAAGTAACCGAATATTGCCCAGGAGATATGTAATGAACATACAGTCGCCAGTAATCTTTGTTTTACAATTGCTGTTCTCTACTTTGGCCCAAATAAACAGATACTCGTCTGCATTGAGCTGCTTCTTCCTTCTTGTAGACAAAGTAAGCGGCTTGTCTGGCACCAAAGTACCATAGGGAACCTTAGCGAGTAGACCTGTACTCTCAGCAATACTCCATGCCTTCCAAGACGATTGTAGAAACTCCGATGCAGTTCGCACCTACCAAGCAAAGCCAGTCTTCCTTTCAAATCGAACAGAACCCCAACCATAGAAATGGATGGTATTTTTTGTCAGAATTTGCCCCTTCTACAATGCGATTTTATTTCTAAGCGCACCCTCATCAAATCTGGATGTTGTTTCTCATCTTACAATGTCTTGCTGTGGACGTAACAAGAATGGAAGAAGCACATTCAAACAATGAACACCTCGTGGCTTCTAAACTGCGAAATCTTCCCAGTGTCTGCGAGGCAAACCGACCTCTCAGAGATGCGGAAATACGTCAGTGGTCGTGCAAAGTGGTTATTCAAAGGGGTTTTTAAGTCAATAGAAGAAACTGTAGCAATGCCAATAAAGTATGTCTAAGATGGTGTCACGACTTATGACAAGCAGAAACATAATGGGTGAAAAGAAAGTGCCAAATGAACAGGCAACTTCTAACAGTACTGCGAAGAGCTTGTTCATTCAATTTCACTTTTCCTGTAACGTGAGCAGGAAAGTACTATTCATTTGCTTGTAAACAGATCTTTAGTTGCAAATAGAGAAAAAAGTTGTGAATCTTATTTTCATGATTATTGTTTCTAAGGTGTCTCATGGATGGTAACGAGTTCTGACTTCTCACTACAACAAAACTTTTGGAACGAAAAGGGTAGTCTTGTGGCCCCCCATATGCAGGGCGAGACCGCTAAGATATACCACCGCCTCTATATCTAGAACGAGCAAATTTGTCAAGTTCGGATTTTGCTAAGTGATAGTGGTCAACTTGGGAAATTTCCGTCATGCATCAGTAATTCTTAACATTTTGAGTCGTCGGAATATAACGAAGCCTTTGGTTTATTTAAATGGAACTGTGTGCTCTTTCTTGTATCCATTGTGGATTGCTGTGATTTGAACCGACGGTTTTGTGTACGTATAATATGCAACCATTTGCTTTTTGGATTTGATACGATTTATTGTACCATCGACTAGTTTCAGAGTCACTGCATTCTCGTCATCAGTTGACGGTATTACAGGAACACTGTCTTCTGGACCACGAGCAGCTAGACGCTAGGTAGGGGCAGTAAAGGGCGAAACTGCTGGAGTGAAAGCTGTGAATGAAAGTGAATAAATTAAATAAATTAGGAACGTATATTTGAATGATTCCCCCTCTGTTCTCTTTTAATCCAGCGAATTGAAACGACTTATAGGTTCACGGTGCTTGGATTTCCAAAGAATTTTCAGTCGTTACCTAATTTACTGTGTTAACGAACCTAATAGTTCACGTATACAGAGTAACAGTGTCCACGAAGTAATTTAAGTGCTTGGTCCTCACAGCAGACGACATCGCTGCAGGCGGCTTGAGAGACAAAGGCTTTGCGGCTCTTGACTTCTTGCACTAGCTTTGTATCGCACAGAGAATGCTGAAGACGATTGGCCTAGATTGGTCGTCCTGAACGTTTGGAGAAACGCTTCGGAGGACGTGCATTCTCGTTAACTTAGAGAAACTGAACTCCAGATGTTGCAGAACTGACGCCACTCTGCAATAGTTGCTAGATAACGATTTAACTTACTTCAACATCTAATGTAGATGTATTGGATTGGTGCATAAGTTCGTGGCGTTTTTCCATAAGCTTAGTAAACACAACAGATACACATAACAGAGAGTTAAATCATCAATGATATATTATCCTTCACTATTTACACCAGTCTGTCAATGCTGTGGTAACTTTTCGATACCGTTACTGTAGAAATAACATGGTTTTGAGGAGAACAACTCGTCCACCCACGTTCGGAGCACATTTTCTTCCGGAAAGAGAGCGGAAAGGATAAAGAGCAGAGGGTGTAAGATTAGGTAAACAGAGTGGGTGTGGAATGACTTCCCCAACCCAACTCCTGTATACTGGTTTTTGTCAGTCCAGCAGAATGCGGGAGGACGCTATTGTGGAGTAGCATCGTTTCGTGCACTCTTCTGGTTGTTGCTCTTGGACAGAGTCTGAAAGACGTCTCAGTTGTAGGCAATAAATGCCATCAATGACGGTTACGTCCCGGGGAAGCAATTCGTAGTACACCACACAGTTGCTGTTCCGCCAGATGTATAACATTATTAACATTATGTTTTGTGGATGGACGGAGGCCTTCGTAGGGGACTTGCTGCTTTGTTTGGGCACCACCATTATTTTCCTTTCTTACTTATGTGGGCATAGAGACACCATTTCTCATCACCCTTAACGATACAGGACAGGAATAGTCGGTTTTGTCACGAACCAATTGATGATCATCAAGCAGAGGCGCACATACGGCCATTCACCGATTTTGTGATTTAGGCTCAGAGCGTGCGGTACCCATACCCACGACTTCTGAACCTTCCCAGTTGCATGCAAATGTCGCACAGTAGTGGAATGATCGAAGTTCATCACATCTGCCAGTTCTCGAGTGCACAGACGTGGATCATTGTGGCTTAATGCGTGTAAACGTTCTTCATTAAATCCCGAAATTTTCCTGAACATGGAGAGTCACTAATGTCTAAACGATCCTCCTTAAAACGAGAAAACCATTTTCTTGCCGTGCTCTGTCTAATGACATTATCCACATACGTGGAGCAATTGTTTCTGGCTGCCTCCGTTACTGTCACCCCTCTACTGAAATCCAATGTCAGAAATGTTCCGATTTCTCCATTTGGCACTCCATTTTCTAGCGTCCACAACTTCACTCACTATCTCTAAATGGCAAAATGACAATACGTAAATTCAAATAGCAACAGTCAACTACAAATAGAAAAGGCAATCGATAAATAAACCCATAGCAGCCGGAATGCGAACATGCAAGACAAAAATCGCTACGAACCTATGCACCATTATTTATGACAGAAATAATGAATACTCGTCTTATGCATTAAACTGGAAATAAGAGGACCATAAATGGTGACGGTGGACGAAGACAACTGCTGCGCAGGTTAACAATCAGGGCTTACAGCTGATTCCCTAATGAATTCGGAACATAGATGCTGATGATTGTGGTGGTGAAGATGTCGTCGTCATCGTTGTTATTGATGTTGATGATGATATTGATGATGATGGTGGTGGTGATGTTGGTGTTGGTGATGGTGACGATGATGGATTTAGGAGATGCAGCAGCATGGTCATCAGCATCCTTATTGGATGTCAACATACACATCTCGAGGTTTGAACTATGGCTGGTTTCAGAAGTGAAATTGCTGTTACGATTTCCCAGGAACACTCGTTAACCACTCACTCAGAGCTGCTCCTTAACACTTTAGGTAGGAAACTCGACAAGTCAGAAAAGTTTTAAAATGCTACTGTCATCTAGTCTGGTGGACACGTCTCCAGCTAACACGTGAAACATACACTGCGTAAAAGGTAACATTTTTTCGAAACTCTGTAACTGTCTCCCACTGAGATGCATAAGTTTTAAAATTTTGCTCAAAGACTCCTACAACCTTCCTCTATTATAGTGCAGAGGCGTGGCGCCCTGCTATGTCACCCTGGGGCTCGGCAGTGCTTCAAACAGTTAGAAGTAGAGCATGCGAAAAAAAGGAAGCAGCTCAGAAATTCCTGTGACGTGTAAAACGGGTTACTGATATCACATTGACATAAAATTTCATCACGGTTCTTCCCACCGCCTTCGTAGATGTCACATGATGGGAAGGTGATCACATTCCCGTCTTACATTTCATCCCTTTATTTGACGCCTCAGCTATGGAGGCCAAAACCGCAACAATCACGTTTGACATCAGGAGGTTTTGTTATGAATAGCAGAGGGAAACATTTCAATACACCACCGCTCTGACCCGACACGAAATATCCCCTGGAGGTGTCATGAAGGGCTATAATGAAACCACTCCTTCCCTTAGGGTGTTGATTTCTACACGTTTAGAACTTTAAATGTGAGTTCGTTGTGCGATGACCAACAGGAAGACGTTCTGGATGACATTCGACACAGCTGACACCCGGACGATTCAACCCTTCTATAAGGACATCGTGTGCCCGCAACCCCACTGAAGGTGATCGCACTACTTTGGAGTACATTGCGGCCGCAATTTTAGCTCTGGTATACGTGATGGAACAACTAGGCATCGTCGAAAATCATCCGACGAAATGGAGGACGAAAAACAGGAGGGCTGAAAAAACATAAACATCTTTTGCTGCTTCGGATCACGTTCAAATTTTGTCGAATGGTTTGTAAGGTCCCTAAGGTTCCTTCCAACTGTATACCAGAGCAACTACACTCCAAAGGGGACAGATCATTTTCAATACTGTCGCAGTTCCACGATGTCCTTAGAGTAGGGGTTCCAGCGCCGGCCGGTGTGGCCGTGCGGTCCTAGGCACTTCAGTCTGGATTCGCGTGACCGCTACGGTCGCAGGTTTGAATCCTGCCTCGGGCATGGATGTGTGTGATGTCCTTAGTTTAGTTAGGTTTAAGTAGTTCTAAGTCCTAGGGGACTGATGACCACAGATGTTAAGTCCCATAGTGCTCAGAGCCATTTGAACCATTTTTAGGGGTACCAGCGGTTTCGATCGTTGTCAAGAACGTCCTGTTGGTCATCGCAATGCGAAATGTCGTTTCCGTCCACCCTATGTGTGGGAACTAATGCCCAAAAGAAGGGGTGGTTTCGTTGACACCCTTTATGCCACCTTCTGAGGGTATTTCGTGGCGATTCTGAGCAGTGGCGTGTCTGAAATGTTTCCCTCGGCCACTCATAACAAAACCAAGAAGTATCAACACTGGTCGTAGAAGCTCTGAGCTCCATCGCAGAGGCCTCCAGAGAAGGGATTAAATGCTGCTAAGAGGAGGTGTGTGACACGTCCACGACGGCATTGGTCGGAATTATGGTAAACTTTCTTGTGACGTCATTAGCCGACCATACACGTCACATGAACATGTGAGCTGTAGCCTTTTTTCGCAACTGTCGGCACTTTGCTATTTGAAGCGTCGACGAGTCCTAGCCTGAGGCCACAGGGCACTATACTTTCGCACCAATACTGAGCAAGGTTACAGGCACATTTGAGCCCAACCAACGTCACAATAGGAGGTAGTTGCAGCTTTTCGAAATATTCATACTCTTTCGTTACTTAGCGTATGTAGTTCAAATACGTCGTAATGAAACTCTGTAGTCCACAAGCTTCCATATTACTCGATAATTCTCCCAGCTGGAAGGGTTGTGAGTCTTATTCCTTATCTGGTGACTATCACTTTCTTCTATCGGTGTGGCTGCCATGAAGTCCTGACAAGGAAGAATAAATATCAATAAGCACTTGTCCTAACTTCACTGGGTCCCATAAATGAGGAGAGAACATATCGCCCTATGTTACAGCTGAATCGATTACCAAGAAGTGTTAGAACACCATAACAAATCTTTCGTGCTGAAGACTGTTGTGGGGCTGCACATGGCTTCGCAGAGGGGTGGAACATCGGACTAAAGTTTCCAGGCTCCACATGGATCCCACCAGACATATGTAGTTGCTGACGAGGCATGAACACCAACTGAACACCGTAATATCAGTAACACTTGGGTGGTACTTATTGAGAAAAGACCAAACACTTTCTGCAACTTGAAGCTCGGAAACAATGCACTCCCAATAACTTACCGAATTAACGCTAACAAGTGAGGACTATCCTGCTAGCTTCTGTAGCAATTTCTGTAGAATAACCATTGCTAGGTAACTGTTACTCGTTCGTGTTGAGGCTGTCGTCATAACGTCAATCTGACAGTTGCGTCATTTTGCAGCATATTGAACAAATGGCAAATGCAGTGGTCCGATGGGCTACTGAGCAACATACGATCTCAAATCCTGCTACTGAGTGCATATAGACAGCGGCGGCTACATATAGAAAGCGTCAGAGGATAACGTACAGTCCCCATGCAGGCAACTCCTTACGACATATTTCAGAAAGGCAAATCACGACGACGTGAGGTATCTACACTATTCGCAGAATTAAAGAATCAGTTTTCGGAACCCAGTAATTACCACCCATTGCGACTCTTTAAGTTTTGAAATTTGGCTCAAAGATGCGCAAAACTTTCCTTTGCAATTGCGTAAGAGTGTAGCGCCCTGCGACGTCATCCTTGGCCCTGACGACGCTTCACACAACAAGGTATCGACACATGCGAAGAAAGGGTCATAGCTAAGAAGTACACGTGAAGCGTAAGGTGGGTTAATGATATCGCATCGTCACCAACCTTCACCAAAATTCTGCCCAACGTCACCGTGTGCGTGTCAGACGATGGAAAGTTCGTCACAGCCTCTTTACCCATATTTCACCCATTCTTATGACGCCTCTGCAATGGAGGTTAGAACCGAAACGCACAGCATTAACATCACGCCGTTTTATTATGAGTGGCGGAGGAAGACATTCTAGACACACCGACGTTCAGAATATCCACTTAAAGGCCTCAGAGGCTGACACTAAGTGTTTAATTAAACACCCCCTTCCCCGGGGTGTTATTCCCGCACATTTTGCGGTCGAAAAAGACATATTGCAGTGGGATGAGCAGCAGGAAGACTAACATCACAATCTTTGACACTGCTGACGCCCTCAGTCGTTTTCACGCTTTTCTAAGGACTTTGTGGGGCTGTATCCTCATTAAACGAGATCTGACTCCATTGCAGAGTAGCAATTTTTTTCCTCGTGTACAGGCTGGGAGCATTAGGGTCAGGGGGAAATACAAAATATAAGCGTTGAAAAACCATTAGCACCCTTTCCTGCTTTGGATGACATTCCAATTTCGTGCAATGGTTGTGAATGGTCCCTAATAACCTGTACACGAGACCCAAACTTGTGGTCGCGCTGTGCTCCAAACAGGTGCGACCCATTTCGATGAGGATACTGCCCTACGAGGTCCTTAAAGTGGGTATGAAGGTCTCGAGGTTGTAAGAAGTGTCAAGGTTTGTGAAGAACGTCTTCCTTCAGCTCATCGCACTGCGAACTGTCGTTTCCGAAAGCGAAATGGGTGGGAAGCAACGCCCCAGGTGGAGGGATGGTTTCATTGAAGCCATTGATGTCAGCCCCTGAGACCTTTACGAGCCGATTCTGACGTCGTTTATGCCGCCCTTGCAGCCTTTTAAAGCCGATCCCTATTGTCACTGTGTGTGGAGTGTTTTCCTCAGCCACTCACAACAAAAGCGCGCAGTTTCAACGCTGGGCACCACAGCACTGAGCCCCGTCGCTGAGACGTCAAAAGACGGGGTGAAATGTGAGTAAGAGGGCCTGTGACGACCTCTCGTCCACGGTGGCATTAGGTAGGATTGTGGTGAAATTTGGTGTCATGTCAGTGTTGTGAATCATTAACCCACCTTATGCGCTGCATGAACCTCTGAGCTATTTTTTTGCGATTGTCGACACCTTGCTGTTCGAAGCGTCATCGAGCTCGTAGGATGACGTCACAGGGTGCCACACTTGTACACTATTACAGAGGAATTTGAACCAGATTTCAAACACGTGGGAATTACAGGGTTTCTAAAAAGTTATCCTTTAATTCGGTTGCACAATGTATATCTACGTATACACCTACACTTTCCAAGCCACTTCGAATTGCATGACAATGATTACCTCCCATTGTACTAGGTATTAGGGTTTCTTCCCCTTCCTTTCGCGTGTTTCGCGAAGAAAGGATGACCGATTAAGTCATTTCTGCAAGTTGTAATTGGTGAACGCTAGGATTCGTGATCACTGTGGAAGTAACAAAGGATGTTGTAGTTTATTTCGGAATTATTAGAGTTTTATGGGACACTTGGCATCTTCTGGCGCTGCCATTTCAGATTTTTTCACCATCTCCGTGACGCACTCGATTGCTCAAGCAAACCTGTGGCCATTCGTGCTGCCCTTTTCGTATACCTTTAAGATCTCATGTTACTGCTGTTTGATGTGGGTCCTACACATTTGAGCGATGTTATTCGGTGAGTTCTTGCAGTGTTTTGCGAGAAATCTTTTTTGTAATAAGTATTTTTTCAGTATTCTGTGCTAAATTCTCAAACTCAGAGATGATGCACATTTCTGTAATTCTAATAATTTATGGAGACACGTTCTTAGTCTCTACTATAAAGCACATTTAATCAACATGTATCCTTTCTGACGCTGTTATTTTTACAAAAGTTAGTGTATGTGAATATAATTAACATAAATAAATGCTAATGCTGCCATCAATACGAAGGCTGGATTGAAAATCGCAGTGCTTTAGCACGCATGGTCCTATTAGAAGTCTTGTACACTTGCCTTCTTCCTACCTATGAGATAACATACTGCCAGATCTCGCGTTTCAGGGATTTTATAGGATTTTAAAAAAATAATTCTGCATTTAGTCACACGTTTCGTAATTATTATTAAAATCAATATGAGATAAAAATAGTCTTGATTGCAGACATTTTTATTTTCAACTTTCAATGACGAGTTTCGTATGTGGTAGGCATCTTCAGAATTAGAAACTGGTCACGGCGCACGCCGTCCATAAAATATGATTTCATGATGCGAATACATCGGCAAAATGCGATTAGGATATCAAAAAATTGAAAATCCCAATGCCTGTCAAATACATTCCTTACTCGTCGCCATGCGTAAATGACGCAACACAAGTTAGGAACAGATGCACAGCAGAGCTTCATGGAGCGGGAGCTTAACATCCTAATCACATTTTGCAGATGTATTCACATAGTGTAGTCATTTTTATGGACGGCGTACGCGGTGACATATGTCTATATTCTAAATGTCTACGACAGGCGAAGCGCATCATTGAAAGCTGAAAATAAAAAAGTCCGCAACCAAGACTGTATTTTAATCTCAAATTTTACACTGGTTGCTGTATCAGCCACAACGGTGAAATGGAAGAAATTTTAAAATGTAATATGTGATTTCGATACAACAAAACTGGTGTATTAGCTGGTAATGGGCGACGATATCCGATCAACTGTTGAAAGAAATTCGTTTCTTGATTTGCATACAGCCTAGATATCAAGAGTCACTAATTTATATGTCCTACTGTTACTCTACCGGACTCACTTTAATTTATTTCGTAAGTGTATTCGGTGAAGATGCTCGACGATTAAATCCCTTGAGGATAAAGAAAGTTTTAAATTGTTAACTCGCCTTAACTGTGTGGAACCAGGGTTTTACTGCGTTTTGAAATTTGATACTCTCTTTGCCAGTGGCACTTGCTCCTATACTGTATATAACATCTTCTTCAGGTGTCATGGTGTACTTTGATTTTTTAAAATGAGCCCTTGTGAATGGCGTTTTCGCTAAAGCATCGACTATTTAATTACATTTAACGTTAACATGTCTCTTAATGTAACAAATTTACTTTCTTCAGAGATTTCGATTCCTTCGATTCCTTTGCATGAGAAGAGCTGGTATCTTTGATCATGCTGCTAGCCGCTGATTTTTTTTTCTTTTTACTCTGGGTTACATATTTAATTTATAGCTACAAGTCCTGGAGTATGATCGACAAAAGACTTAGAACTTTCATTAGGAAGTGAAATCAAATGTAACCAGAGCTTGGACATCAGACTACGAACCCCATTCTGCAGTTACCTCTCTTTCTCGAACCATCAGTATATATCTCGAGATACCCTGAGAAGTTATAAGTAATTCAGTTATTTGCTAATTATGGACTTCCATCGAACTTTTTGGAAAGTGGGAAACATTGGCTATTGTTGTTATTTCGTTATATTGGTAATTGGAATTAGGATACGTTCATGGTTTTGAATTTATGAAACTGGTACATAATTGTAGTTTTTTGGACTGTGTTTATTTTTTGTCCATGTATTTCTCCAAAAGAAAATCTCTGAAGTTTCCTATTACTGTGTGGTCGAATGTAAAACGTCTTTTAGGAGCAATATGTCACTTGTTAATTTACTTGGTATGGCGTTGTGCGTTTCTACAGCTTCTACTAACAATGCCATTGAGCGCATAGCTTGCAAGCAAGTAATGACACAAGTGGGTTGGATTTTTTCTAGTTAAAAAATGCTTCCCTGTTGTTTCTCCTCAACAACAAACAACCATAGCTGATTTTAGATCTGATTAGAATCTTGCATGTTAAGAACAGAATATTACATTGCATACCTCACCATACTCTTCTAACCGAGCACATCGCATCGTACAAGGCAGGATATCTTCCATGAGACATGCACTATACCACAATATGAGAGGCATGAGCTGGACAGTTAGTTACACACCTGACTGAGAAACTCTGGTCGTTTACTCACATATGTGTTAGTCCCTGTAGAATCCTTCACCTGGTAAGTTGACAATTGTACTGAGAACTTAAAGTGATAAGCCTTTAGGGTGCCAACTATCTTTCCAGCGAAGGCATTGCTGATCGAATTACTCTCCTGTTTCCTTCAACAGTTGTAGAAGAAGAACATACATGCACTATTAGTTATCATGAAGTACTTGAATAACAGCCTAGTTTCCATGTACACTGTGTAAACATTGAACAATAGTGGGATTAACATCGATCCCTGCAGAAGGCCAACAGCGACTTACCCAGGACCTACAGTTTTATAATCTAGGTGCAAGAGGACAATCTTTATAAAGAAAAATTAGCTTTTACCACCAAGTAAGTTGTAGGGCAGTTCACTATCTTATCATTTTTAGCAATAATAAGAGAATAATAATACTATCATATGTCCCTTTATTAATCATAAACATGGCTGTAACAAACTATCTTTTTTCAAATGATCTTGTTATATCTAAATAAATAATGTCAAATTGTCTAATGTAAAACGATCTTTTCTAAAACTATTTCGATAGTCTGGGAGTACATTGTTGGTTTCAAGCTACCACTCAAGTTGATTTTTGTTTAATCATTCTAAGATTTTCGCAATGGAAGACGAGAGTGCTGTCGACCTGTAGGCACCAGATGCAAGATCGTTCATACACTTTGGGAAATGGACAGTATAACCCTATTCTATTGTTAATTTCCAGCAAACATTCTTTTGCAGTTCTGATAATTTGCTTACCATTGTGTATTGGATCTTGTTCACTTCTAGCACTGCCTGTGCTGTGCAGGTTACAGCAAAGGACAGTGCTTTCTTAGTAAATAAAGTGCATACAACATGGGTTGATACTTCTGCTAGAGCAACAAAAGATACTGAGGGATGTGGTATATTGTCTTGGAATATGTATGGTGTGTTGATAGTTTCTTGGTTCCTATACAGAGGAGCTTAATACTTCTCCATATATCTGCAACATTAGCATCTTAATGTAATGTCGTCACTTACGTTGCAATAACATAAGAGAAGTGTCAACGTGACCCATGGTACAAGTTTCTTCTTACAACTTTAAAAAAGCTTAATTGGTGTTACGTGTGCTTACCCAAATGAAAAGTTCCTAATGATTGACAGAAAGTCAACGAGAAACAAAGGTAATATTTAGTGTTCCCCAAGTAAGTGTTATAGGCCCTGTGATGTTTTTATCTGTGTAAACGATTTGGGTGACAATCTGAGTACCCCTCATAGATTGTTTGCAGACAATGCTGTCATTTACCATTTTGTAAAGTCATAAGATGATCAATACCAATTGCATAATCATTTATACTTAACTATGTCTCTATATATCTGCGAAGTTAGTGTTTTTATTTAATGTCGTCGAGCTCTCTTTCTCCTTGGTGACAAGGAGAATGAATGGTGAGTAACACTCGCCACCGCACATGACATCACTGATGAATGGACCGTCAGTAGATGGTTGTATACTAGTAACTCCTGAGCTAGTTTGCTGTCTACTATTGCTCGCTAGTCTAGCTGAAGGCCGTTAATTTTGTGGCGGCACATAAACTCCACTATTCAAGTGCTTCAAACACATACAAGGCAGCCATAAATTACTGCCATACGGTGCAGAGTCAGCTCGGGCATAACGTAGGAGCCGTTAACGTTCGAAAACCTCCCTGGAAGGAAAGTTGGGTCTTTACATACGTCTCGTAAGTGCGTCGTAAGCCAATGAAGGCAGCACACACGCTGTGGACGTATTTAATTGCTGTCGAGGTCGATAGAGTAGGAAAAGGACAGAGCCCAGAAGAAAGGCATGGATATCACTTTCTGATGATTTGATCGTTATATGCATAGAGTTTTGACAAACATCTGATACATCATAAGATTCAAAACTTTTGGGTAGTTTTATGTAAAACTCTCGCTATATGAGTAGTATGTGAATGGGAGTTCTGGAACAAAGAGCACATTTTCTTAAAAACTTCTCGATATGAAGAAAAGATTTTAGTTTTGTTGTTTCACACATTCAAAAATTTAAGTATATCAATTAAGGACATATTCATTTATTTAAAAATAAAAAGTCCAATAAAAGTTTTTTCTTTACAACCAAGCTCTCCAAGATCGTGATAATCTATACCCACAAACGAAAGTTTCACTTTCTTTAAAAAAATAGGAAGTCTGATAAATTTTTTCTTTATAAATAATGTCTGTTAAACATTGTCTATCTATACCCCATAATTCAATTACAAACGATTTAATTTTTTCTATATAAATAAAAGCAAAATAAAATTTACTCCAAAACTGATTTTAAAACTATTGTAAAGAAAAACATACATTGAGTTATACAAATTTACAAAATTACTGTAAAGAAAATGGTTATTTAATGTAACTATATGAATTAGTGATTTATTTTGACATGAAAAAAAGGAAGAAGAGAGAACTAAGATATAAAAATGCAAAAGAACTTCAAACAATTTGTAAAATGAGAAATTTAAAAAATTCCTCTAAACTTAAAAAAGGAAAAGTAATTGGTCTTATTTTAAATCCCAATGACAATATTAAGAATAATGATAACTAATTATTCTTTTTATACCGATTTAAGAAAAGAAGTTAAAGATAAAAAACTGTAAGTATGTGAGAAACACAGATCAAAAATGTTTTATTTATTCAATGAACTAGCTTTATATCCAGCAAATGATCATGTGAAAAGGGTTAATTAATATAAGAATACTGGATAAGAAATGGGTGAAATTTTTGAAAAAGAGAAAATTGTTCGACTAACAGATATTCCACAATTTGGAAGGAAATCGAATATTTCTATTAATGATTATGCTTATAATGAAAAATTTATTGTATATCATCCTTAACATACAGCAAATAAACAAGAAAAACATGTTAACTTTCTTTTAATTTGAGAAGAAAGTAACTCTCCATATTCTTGGTTAAAAATCTATCTAGATTAATTAGTTCACAAACAAGTGAACACAATGGAAAAATTTACTCTGGTATAGATGTTTAAGAATTTTCATTCTCAAGAAAAACTAAACAAAAATAAAATGTTTGTAAGGAATGTAAAAAACTAAAACTAGTTATACCTGCAGAAGGTAAAAACATTGAACTAAAAAATTATGGCAATTCATTAAGAGTATCTTTTGCAATTTACACAGACTTCAAATGTCCTTTAAAAGATGTTAGCACTTGTCAAGTAAATCCTGAAAGAGTGTATAACAATAAAGATGAAAAGAACACACCATTTTTATTTTGTTATTATCCCAAATATTCAAACGATGATTATAAAAAAACCTATTATGTATATTGGTTAAGACACAGCAAAAAGATTCGTTGGAATGTTAAAACAAGAATGTACAGAAATTGCTGCAATATACAGCCGAAAAATTGCAATGGCCATGACAAATGAAAGTAAAATAAATGATAAAAATTGAAATTCTTGTTTTATTTGTGAAAAGGAATTTACCAAAGGAGGAAGAAAGTATAGATAATTGTTATGTAATGGGATAATATGAAGGAATTGCTCATAAAGGTTGTGCTCTTTATTACCAAAGCCCTAATTTTATTCCAGTTTATATTCATAATTTAGCAAATTACAATGATAATTTACTTATCAAAGAATCAGCATTATATAATTAAGATATTAAAGCTATTCCAAATAATGAATCGAAATATTTGTGATTCAGTAAAGATGTTGAAGTCAGATTAACATTAAGATTTTTGGATGCATTTGAATTTATGGTATACAAAATTAATAGATTTTCTTCCAAAATTACAAAAGTACAATTTAGATACAAAAAATATTTTAAACTAAATTTAATGATTAAAAAAAGGAGTATATACTTACGAATATATTAATTGTGAAGAAAAATTAAAACAAACAAAATTATGTAATAAAGAATATCTTTATCGTACATTTAAAAATCAAACATTTGTGATGAATATTATAATCATGCAGAATTAGTGTAGAAAACATGCATATCAAAATTTAGATAAATATACAAAATTACATAATAAATCTGATGTTTTAATTCTAAAAGATATTTTTAAAAATTTTAGAGCTACATGTATTAAATGATATAATCTCATTCCATCTTGGTATTTTACAGCACCTGGTCTATCTTAGGATGCTACATTAAGAGTTACAAAACTTTAATTAGCTTTTATTTGATTATAATGATATGCTTTCATTTTGTGCAATATGAATTCAATGTGAACTTGCTCAAGCATTAAGAGACATGCTGAATCACAAAATAATTTTTTTATTCTAGAAGTCGCTTTAGAATACTCAAAAAATTACACGATTTAAACAAAGATTTATTGTTAGCATCAAAGGGAGGAGATAAGTAATTAACATCATGAATAATAAAGAAAATATGTTTTACATTATAGAAATCATAAAAAAAGTTTAAATCTTGCTTCAAAACTAACAAAAATTTGCAGAATATCATCGTTTGAACAATCAGATTACTTGAAAAAAATATATTGATTTCAACACAGATACGAGAAAAAATGCAGGTAATGCATTTGAAACAGATCTCTGTAAGTTACTGTAGAATTCAGTATTTGCAAAAATGGTGGGAAATATTATAATTGACAAAATATTAAAATAACAACAGGTTCATTAAAATATATATGTATTACAAATAAATAAATATATATATATATTTCAAAACCAAACTATGAATGTACTACTTTATTTCCATAAAATATAGTTACAGATCATGTGAAATAATAGTACTGAAGTTAATGAAACCAAATTACCTTCGAATACGTTTTCTAGATATTTTAAAAATAAAAATGTATGATTGGTGAAAATATTGATTAATGTTAATGGGTACAAATTCTTTTATTAATGATTTATAAAACAAGATTTTTATAAAGATGTGAAATCTATGATCCAATAATTTGACTGTGTAATAGGCTGCATGTGCACAACTTCACTCCTGACATCCATGACAAGGTCTATCTTTGCAATGACAACACAATGCAATGAGGTACAGATGGGCCCAACAACAGCTGAATTGACTGCTCAGGACTGGCATCATGTTCTCTTCACCAATGAGTGTCACATATGCCTTTAACCAGACAATCATCAGAGATGTGTCTGGAGGCAGCTTGGTCAAGCAGAATGCCTCGGACACATTCCTGTGAGTGAAGCAAGGTGGAGGTTACCTGCTATTTTAGGGTGGCATTATGTGGGGTCAACATACACCGCTGGTTGTCATGGAAGGGGTCATAACGGCTGCACGATACGGGAATGCCATTCTCCCGCATATTGGCAAGGCATTCGTCCTTATGGACGAGAATTCGCGCCACCATCATGCACATCTTGAGAATGACTTCCTTCAGGATAACGACATCACTCGACTAGAATGGCAAACTGGTTCTCCAGACATGAACCATATCGAACATGCCTGGGATAGATTGAAAAGGGCTGTTTATGGATGACGTGACCCATCAACTACACTGAGGGATCTACCTCGAATCGCCACTGTAGAGTGGGTCAATGTGAACCAACAGTGCCTTGATGAACTTGTGGATAGCATCCCAAGACAAATACAAGAATGTATCAATGCAAGAAGACATGATACTGAGTATTAGAGTTACCAGTGTGTACAGATATCACCTCTGATGATCTCGCTGTATGGTGCAACAACATCCAATGCATGGCTTTCATGAACAGTAAACAGGGCAGAAATGATCTTTATGTTAATCTATATTAGAAATTTTTGTACAGGTTCCAGTAGTCTGGGAAATGAGGTGATGCAAAACTTTTTTGATGTGTGTAGATAATTAGATTCATTTTTAGATCTACAAAGACGAAGTTGTATATAATGATAACCAAGTGTGAAAGATAACTGAGGAAAAAATAATCTGTGGTTTAAAGCAAAAAATATTTGTGATATTTTGTAATTTGTAATTTGAGAGATGATTTGAAACTGAATGTTGTTAGTAAATATATATAAAGAATATAAAATATCAAATGGTAGTTAACTACTACACTTAGATCCACTTACAAAATTTATATATGCACCAGAATTGTATTCCTCAATAAAAAAGGGTTAAAATAAAAAAATTTCAAGACTGGATATATGAAGAAGTTTTACCATCAATTCAAATACATGGTGAATATAAAATAAAGAATAATATAAAAAAGTTTTATGAAGGCCCAATAAAACATTTAATTGATCTAAAGAAAATCAAGGATAATTATATAAAAAGGTTAGATGAAAGATTTGATACAGCTGTCAAATTTTGACATGAAAGAAATAAGCAAATATATAGGTTATTACCACAAATTGTTCCTAATTAACTAATGAAAATTTAAGACCTACACTTTATTTTATAATTGAATGTTAATAATCATAATTAGATTCGATACATTATTCGAACACAATTCAAAAATGTTCAAAAACAACTAAATATTATCAGAAATTGAAATCCAAATAATGAATAATTTTTGAGAATCTATTATGTATATAATTCATTAAATTTATTTCAAAGAATGCAAGAAAGATGGAATATATTTTGCTACTGAAATTATTTCAGTATTTTGGATAATTATTCACAAGAACAATAGTGCAAAGATGTAATTATTCTGATTAATGTTTTTTAGGATATTTAACAAAATTTTCAACTTCTTTTTTCATGATTAAATATTAAACAAGAATAATAAAGATATATATAGACTAAAACTATCGAAACCATCTGATTCCATCACTTAGTATTGTAACTATCAATTAATTCCTACATTAATTCATTATTTTAGTCAATCGAATTAATCCTCAAATTCCATCTTAAATTCCTCAAATTACTTTTGAGAGTAAAAATAGTAAGTAATTAACTTCATCTTGTAATTCATGAACAATTTGTTGAGATAATTCTTGACTATATTATATAAAATTTCATTACGTTTTATCTTCAGATTCTGTTATAAGACATAGTTAATTCTTGATGCATTAAAATATCATTGTAATTAACTTTATCTAAATTATCTAATAAAACCTTGACTATATGCTATAATAACCCAACCTTTTTTATCTTGAAATTCTCCTATGAAATATTCACATAATTCACAGTAATAGGATATTTCATCCCTCTGAAATACATTGAATGGATTTTCCTTTTTAATACAATCAACAATTCCATTTCTATTATTTTTAGTAGTTTTCGCATACAATTAATATTCTCCCATAAAATTCAAGTTTTCAAAATTATTCTTTATCAATGCAGTAAATTTTTCCTTTTTCTTTTGTTCGAATAACCTTTTATATTAGTTGTATCTCTAGTTTTTATCTCACCATTAAAATACATAAAATTTTATAAAACAATTTGTATTTTTAGTATCGCTAGTATAATGTGAATTAATATTTAAATTCATCATCTTTTTTATTCAAAACTTTTTCGTCAGTATAAAAAAAGTGGAAACTTATTTTGAATATTTCTTGCTCATAAAAAGTTTCTTTTATTTCTTTACCATTTAAATCTTATAATTAATATGACATTGGATTAGAATGAATAACATCTTCAATTTCAGATATTTCTGTTTACCATTTTGCAGTATATCGCTTTTCAGAGATTCTGTTTAATTTACTCCTTTTTACTTTATCACCAGTTTAATATTTAGGATTTATATTTAACCAATGTATTGCATTAACTGTTCCCAACAATAGTTATTATTTTACTTGTTTACATATTTTGCTTTATTGTTGAATGTTTTGTGATATTATATTCATCAGCACGATTTTTGACTAAATCAACCCATTTATAATGTCTTTCTAAAGTAAATTTTATCCTCATCTAATGTTCTATTGAATTGTTCAACAACTGTTTTTTAAGTGTTGGAATTATTTATTATAAAATTTTTTTTTGTGAATTGTTTGCATAGTTTGATTTATTTGATTGAATATTTTTTCAAAAGAATAAACTTAATTTTTACCTGTTTCATATTTATTTGGAATACTTCAACAAACTTTGAACGAATTACACGTAAAAAATCTTTTATTTATTTCGAATATCTCTTTAATTTACCAGAATCAATTTTGATAAAATCAACATGATTAAATCATGTAAACCAATAGAAGTTACATTTAAAAAATTGTCTGATTCTCTAATGTAATTCTTTAATAATTCCTTCATGGGTATGTCTATTTTCTACAAGTTTTTAACAAATTTACTTTTTTCTTACGAAGTGAACATATATCTTCAATTCTTTGTCTCGCATTTTCATTTGTTAATCTATGAGGATATATGTTTCTGTAAATTTTGTACATTTCAAACAGTAGATATGGTAATTATTCTCCAGTTTCAATAAAAAATAAATAAATTAAAAATTTCACCAAATACGACTAACTATACGTCAACTGCAGCAGTCTTAACAAGTTTCTTTTTTAATCTTATAATTAGAAAATTGTTTTGTGCGATATTTTTTATATTGCCAAAATATCGAAATTATTGAACGATAATTCTTTGTTTATATTTTTGCTAACAAAATTATTTTCTAAGAATAAATACAGACTCTAAATTGTTCAATTTCTGTTCACCTCCAGTCATAAAGGTAAATTTAATTAAGTATCATATACCTTATCTTTAATATTTTTAACTCATTTAAGTATGCTGTTAAACTTGTCTTTGAGTTATAATCTGAAAAAACTTTTTCTGCTTCCTTTTTGTGAAGTGATTTTCTTAGATTAGTTTTATTAAGTATATCTTTACATTTCAATCCATTTTATTACCATGATTATTCAACTGCTTTAAAATACTTATACATTCAAGTTTTGTAACATATTCTTTATCTAAGTTTTGTTTAGCAGCGGCATCATAACCAATTAGTGGATTTTTATACCCTTAGTCTTCTACCTGTAAAATAATATATAATTCACAAACACCCTGATTTTGGGACAGTGTTATAAGAGAATCCATAGAAATTAAAATGGCTGCCGATCTTATGAACCATGACACAGAGTACCAACTAAGCAGAGCCTGGGATCCGGCTCCGGAATTGTTAAAGGAACAACGGGGCCAGCTGCAACACTACAAAAACAGAAGAACCACAGACATGGAGATGGAAAACGAGCCCCTGATGGACTGCCAGGCGCGCCAGACCGAAGATGGAAACCCAGAAGTGTGACTGGTGGGCGCGGACCGCAGAGGGAACATTCAGAGCCGCAGCGGACAAAAAACGGAGCGGCAACGCTCCAACAGGTCGTGGTGAGCGGCCGCGGACCGCAGGGGGAAAGCTTGGTACACCAGACCGTAGATGAAACCCCCAGGAGCGGGTTTGGTGGGCGCGGACCGCAGAGGGAACACCTAGAACCGCAGCGGACGGAAAACGGAGCAGCAACGCTCCAGCAGGTCACAGGGAATGGGCGCGGACCACAGAGGAAGTGCCTGCAGCCGCTGGTGGAGGGGGAAGGCCATAGGCATAAATACTGGACCAGGTCCACTCGAGGAGCAGTCTCAGGTCGCACCTGATGAAGATTACGAGCTATGTGACCGAAATATCGTGCAAGTACGACGCTGATATCCAGCAGAACACCCGACAACCCAAGATGTGATTAGATCGCCGGGAAAGCCTGAAGAGTTATATAATTCACTTGTTTTAAAATGCTATGTAATTCCCTATGAAATTACTTAACTATATTTTCTAATTTTGCATAAAATAATACTTCTACATTAACTGCTCCAACTGATGCTATTTTATTGTGTAATTCTCCATTAAGTCGTTTACTTACTGTATTTCCAAAATTGGCCATTTATTAAATTTCAAATCTCATTAAACTTATAATTGATATTTAGTAGTTTTAAAACAAATTAAAAAATGTCTGCAGATAAACTTGAATAATTTTCTATCCTTTCGATCTTATAAGATAACCAAATTTTTCCTATATTATTTACTAGTTTTTACGTGTATCTTCTTCAAATGAATGAAAAAAAATTTATACACTTAAAAGTAACAAATCCAATGAATACCAACATTATCAGATGTACCTCAATGTATATTTCCAAATTTTAAATTTTTTAGTTTATCAGATAATACATCAATCATGAAAGTGCCACAAAAAATGTAATTTTTAATTATTTACCTAATTCGTCTATGTTAAAATTAGATAAAGGATTATTAAATTTTTTCTCTTTTATTTTTTCCTTTGTATGCCAGTTCCTCCCTTTCCGATGCTAAATTATGTCGTATTTGTTCTTGTAATTGATTATCAGCTTCTTCTTGCATACACAGTTGTTGCAGATGTCATAGAACCCCAAAATAAAAGTGGTAACCTGACTGGTAATAAAGTTGAGCATCCAGGTTTACCATTTTTTCCCCAATAGGTATACTTAATTTTATAGGTATATTACCACCAGTTTTTATCTGTTTTTTGCATCACTTAAAACTGATCAATACTTTTTAATTCTTCTTAATCCAAATTAAATCTAAGCGATTTTCGTTTTATTTCACCATTTGGTAGCAAAGTATAATCAATTGAAAAGTTATCCTTTTATATAGATTAGAAATCAATCAAAAATTTTTAGCAGTACCTCATCCTTTATCATCAATATTTAAAGCAATTCCTTATATTCATTTTGTATACATTGTTCCTATAAATGCAGTTGCAGCTATTTTTCTCTATCTGAAGAATCATTAGAATAAATTTTTTTCAATGAACAGATGTTATTTATCTGCTTCATGTCTTTTACCTATGTCTTTATTACATCTATAAGCAATATAATGTTTTTACAAGCTTTTTTTAATGGATTAATTCTTTTATCACCTCTTGCTAAATTTTCTTAAATTTTGTTTAATTGAGTGTGTAATTCAAATGGTATTTGGTTAATTATCACATTAACTAATCCTTTTCCCTATTTTTCAGTTTTCCAATTGGTATGTGGTAGATTATTCAAATGTCTAGTTAAAAAAGGACTTCCTTTCAGTTCATTAATAATAAAATCAATATGTTTAATTTTAAACATTTTATTTTTTCCAACTTCTTCATTATGATAATTTTTATTTCCACCTAATTCTTCTCCATGGATAACAGTTAATCTATCGATTAAATTGTGAAGATCAATCATTCAAATACATTTGATGATTTATCTGAATAATTTTTAATTAAATCTTCACCCAATTACCCTTCTACTTTTGAATATAAACTTAAATCTAAATGTACTGGTAGTTTTATGGAAAGATAAAAATCAACCATTTCTTTCAGCAAATGTATGTTTTTACTTGATTTTATTTGGATTACTGTCAGAATATAATGGTCCTGAAAGAAAGAATATATCTACATAAGTTGTCTAATGAGAACTTTTAAGTAATGTATTCATAATACCCACAGCTATTTGCTTTTCCATTAAATATTATTTTATCCAATTGTACCTTCATATGTTCTGTCACCAGGAGTTAATTTATCTCCATAAAATTTTACTTTTCATTTACCAACATATTTAAACTGATCCACAGGCCTTAATCCAAAAGTTATAGCTTTGCTTTGACTGATTAATTCCAACATTATTTCGATTATTTTTATTTTTTAACATTCTAACTTTTTAATTTTCTTTCTTTCTTGTAATCCTCTAACAAAGTTTTTGTATCTGATTCATTTAACATATTATCTTTCATATCACAATCATTTTGTTTCATTGTTGGAAATTCGTTAAAATATTATAATTAATGTTCATTATAGGGAACTACTAATTTTTGTCTTTTTTACTTTCTTCAATAGCTTCAAAGCATTGCCACCTAATTCTTCGATTCTTTGCTTAACTGATACAACTGCATTTATAACTGGTTGATCTTTCTTTTTAAATTTTGGTGAATCTGTTCTTGTTTTTTTTTTGCTATATTTAAACTCTTATTTTAATTGTTCTATGACTTTTCTGTTTCATGTAACATTTTATCAGCCTTTGGATCATATTTTGAAAACATTTAGTAAGGGTAAAAAACAATAATCATTCAAAAATTTATGTTCTTTGTTTATGTTCACTGTATACGTTTAACATTTAAATTCATCATTATATTTATACTCTATATTCAACATTTATATTGAACATTTTATGTTCAATGTTTATACTCAACATTTAAGCTCATAATTTCATTCAATGTTTATGTTTAATCTCTAATTGCAACACTTATGTTTAATATTTATGTTTACATTTAATGTTTACATAATTCTTAATCGTTTTTCCTTATTTTTTATTATTAATTTTTCTTGTTATGTCTATTGTAATAAAAAATTTACTCTAATTACAACATTTGTATGATTTTAATTTACGTTATCTTGTCTGTATAAATTCAAAAAACTTGTATTATCTCTATTTGTTTTCAATTATTTTCACATTCATCTAATGTATTAATTTTATCATTAATATTATCATTAATTTCAATAACAGTAGGAATTTCTTATATTTTATCTTAATTATTCTTATATTTTCCACATCTTTTTACGAGTTCCTGATTGTTTTATTAGATCTATACTTTTAGAATAAACGTATTAATGATTAATTTGGATTCAGTTTAATAATGCAGGATCTAGTATATAATTATCAATTGTTGTTGTTGTTTTGCCACAACCATTTGTCATATTATTGAACACTTAATAGAATTTCGTTAAATTTTAAAGTGTTTATTGTATAATACTTTTCTGGATTTCTTATTTTTGGCTCCCAGTTTATCATTTATTTACATAAATTCTATTATTAGAAATGAGTAGATTATTTCAATTCAGTGATAATTCATCTGTTCTTAAGAACTATTTCAATAGGGGAAACATATAAAATATTTTCACTAGTTGGTTTTTTAGACATATTTTTAACACTAAATATTACATCAAACAATAATAAATTACACACTAAAGGCGAAATGGTAGAAACTTCTATTGGTCAGTATAGTTTGAAAAATTTACAAAAAATTTATTCAGTCAGATACACCTAATATACCACTAAAAAAGATTAAATTTTACATAGAGTTGTTATCAATGGTGATGTTAAATAATTTATGAACCAAGAAGATGGTTCTGCTAAAACTTTTTGATTTAATAATAAAATTATTGAAGCTAATGAAAAAACAATTGCAAATAAGGTTCCCAAAGTTTTCCATTTTAAAATATATATATATATATATATATATATATATATATATATATATGTATATAAATTTCATTTTGGCTGGTGGAATGTTTATTAAACATGATGATCATGTTCATAGAGAAACTAATATTGTTTCTTCATTTAAATAAAATGCTGAATTTGGAATGTATGGTATTCATTATTTAATGATTATTATCACTAATGAAAATGATAATTTCACTGACTTAAATAATGCTTGTATAGCCATAATTTTAAAAGTGAATTTATAAATTTTTCCTTACCTTATCATTTACAAAATCGAGAGTTAACAAGTTTAATCACTTCCTACTTATGAGACAACTAAGGATTAATTAAAAATTTTCTAACAATGAAATACATGTGGTTCAGTAGTTGCAGGTGCAGCAGTCTGGATGATTGACTGATCTGGCCTTATAACACTAACCAAAATGGTCTTGCTGTTCTGGTACTGTGAACAGTTGAAAGCAAGGGGCAACATCAGCTGTAATTTTTCCTGAGATAAAATAGTCCCCCATTCGGATCTCTGGGCCAGGACTACTAAGGAGAAAGAGAACTGATGTTCTACCATTCGGAGTGTGGACTGTCAGATCCCTTAATTGGGCAGATAGGTTAGAAAATTTAAAAAGGGAAATGGATAGGTTAAAGGTAGATATAGTGGGAATTAGTGAAGTTTGGTGGCAGGAGGAACAAGACTTTTGGTCAGGCGAATACAAGGTTATAAATACAAAAGCAAATAGGGGTAATGCAGGAGTAGGCTTAATTATGAATAAAAAATAGGAGTGCGGGTTGCTACTACAAACAGCATAGTGAACGCAATATTGCGGCCAAGATAGACACGAAGCCCATGCCTACTGCAGTAGTACAAGTTCATACGCCAACTAGCTCTGCAGATGATGAAGAAATAGAAGCTTTCGTATGATGAGATGAAAGAAATTATTCAGGTAGTGAAGGGAGACGAAAATTTAATAGTCATGGGTGACTGGAATTCGACAGTAGGAAAAGGAAGAGAAGGAAACGTAGTAGGTGAATATGGATTGATGCTAAGAAATGACAGAGGAAGTCACTTGGTAGAATTTTGCACAGAGCATAACTTAATCATAGCTAACACTTGGTTCAAGAGTCATGAAAGACCCTGGAGATACTAGAAGGTCTCAGATACATTATATAATAGTAAGACAGAGATTTAGGAACCAGGTTTTAAATTTTAAGACATTTCCAGGGGCAGATGTGGACTCTGACCACAATCTATTGGTTATGAACTGTAGATTAAAACTGAAGAAACCGCAAAAAGGTGGGAATTTAAGGAGATATGACCTGGATAAAATGAAAAACCAAAGGTTGTACAGAGTTTCAGGGAGAACATAAGGGAATAATTGACAGGAATGGGGGAAAGAAATACAATAGAAAAAGAATGGGTAGCTTTGAGGAATGAAATAGTGAAGGCAGCAGACAATCAAGTAGGTAAAATGACGTGGGCTGGTAGAAATCCTTGGGTAACAGATGAGATACTGAATTTGATTGATGAAATGAGAAAACACAAAAATTCAGTAAGTGAAGCAGGCAAAAAGGAATACAAAGGAAAATTAAAGAGACCTTTGGAGAAAAGAGAACCACTTGCATGAATGCCAAGAGCTCAGATGGAAACCCAGTTCTAAGCAAAGAAGGGAAAACAGAAAGGTGGAAGGAGTATATAGAGTGTCTATACAGGGGCGATGTTCTTGAGGACAATATTATGGAAATGGAAGAGAATGTAGATGAAGATGAAATGGGAGATATGATACTGCGTGAAGAGTTTGACAGAGCACTGAAGACCTAAGTCGAAACAAGGCCCTGGGAGAGACGACATTCCATTAGAACTACTGACATCATTGGGAGGGCCAGACCTGAGAAAACTCTACCATCTGGCGAGCAAGATGTATGAGACAGGCGAAATACCCTCAGACTTCAAGAAGAATATAACAATTCCAATCCCGAAGAAAGCACGTGTTGACAGATGTGAAAATTACCGAACTATCAGTTTAATAAGTCACAGCTGCAAAATACTAACCCGAATTCTTTACAGACGAATGGAAAAACTGGTACAAGCTGACATTGTGGAAGATCAGTTTGGATTCCATAGAAATGTTGGAACACATGAGGCAGTACTGACTCTATGACTTATCTTAGAAGAAAGATTAAGGAAAGACAAATCTACGATTCTAGCACTTGTAGACTTAGAGAAAGCTTTTGACAATGTGACTGGAATACTCTCTTTCAAATTCTGAAGGTGGCAGGGATAAAATACAGGGAGCGAAAGGCTATTTACAATTTGTAAGAAAGCAGATGGCAGTTATAAGAGTCGAGGGACATGAAAGGGAAGCATTGGGTGGGAAGGGAGTGAGACAGGGTTGTAGCCACTCCCCGATGCTATTCAATCTGTATATTGAGAAAGCAGTAGAGGAAACAAATGAAAAGTATGGAGCAAAGGACATGGAAGAGCAGCTGAACGGAATTGACAGTGTCTTGAAAGAAGATTATAAGATGAACATCAACAAAAGCAAAACGAGAATAATGGAATGTAGTCGAATGAGGTCGGGTGATTCTGAGGGAATTAGATTAGTAAATGAGACACTTAAAGTAGCAAAGGAGTTTTTCTATTTGGGGAGCAAAATAACTGATGGAGGTCGAAGTAGAGAGGATGTAAAATGTAGACTGGCAATGGCAAGGAAAGCGTTTCTGAAGAAGAGCAATTTTTAACATCGAGTATTGATTTAAGTGTCAGGAAGTCGTTTCTGCAAGTATTTGTATCGAGTGTAGCCTTGTATGGAAGTGAAACATGGACGATAAATAGTTTAGACAAGAAGAGAATAGAAGCTTTCGAAGTGTGGTGCTACAGGAGAATGCTGAAGATTAGATGGGTAGATCACACAACTAATGAGGAGGTACTGAATAGAATTGGGGAGAAGAGGAGTTTGTGGCACAACTTGACTAGAAGAAGGGATTGGTTGGTAGGACATGTTCTGAGGCATCAAGGGATCACCAATTTAGTACTGGAGGGCAGCATGGAGGGTAAAAATCGTAGAGGGAGACCAAGAGATGAATACACTAAGCAGATTCAGATGGATGTACACTGCAGTAGGTACTGGGAGATGAAGAAGCTTTCACAGGGTAGAGTAGCATAGAGAGCTGCATCAAATCAGTCTGAGGACTGAAGACCACAACAACAATGAAACAGGAAATTATATAAATATTGGCCAGAATTGGATTCAGCCTAATTACTTATAATTTTAAATGGTGTTTGATGTTATTCACATTGATGGACTAGATTTATGAGCATGTGATGGTAAATCGAATATGAAAGTAATTGATAAGTGTTTGTTAAACTTGCTTGATGTTATTACAATTAAAAAACGAAATAATATTTTGTCTACAATTAAACATCCATTTATTTCTTCATAAACTTGGAGTCTATTAATTTCATCTCTACAAATGAGTTAACAATATCAACCATATTCTTAACAATGGTAAATTAAAAATAAACAAAGTGAAGTACTTTATCAATTACAATTATTTAGAGGATTTTTTTAGGATTTTAAGGAAATAATTTTGCATGGAAATTTTACAGTAATTTTCACTTGGACTTGAAGGAAAGATCAAGAAGATTCTACTTTTCGATGGACTACTCACAATGATAATAGTGCTCTTTCAAAACCAGGTAAAATTGTCTAAAAGTGTGGAAATTCGTGTTTTTGTCATTAAATATGAATTAGAATATTCACTTGAACTGGAACAAGAAAGATTGACAGTTCCAAAAATCCCAATTTCGTTTTTTGATATACAAACAAGTGAAATTTCTGTATTAAATGGAAAAAGAAATTTAGACCTAGATACTACTCATTATTATAATTCAGCTGAATTTGATATGTTTTACTTTATTTTTGTTGTTTTTCAATCCAATCGGAAAAATAATCAGTTAAATGTCTCTTTTTAATTTGGTCATACTAAATTACAAAGTGTCTATGTAAATAATGGAAGAAATGAACATTTTTTGGAATGAAGACACTAAAATGGGGGTCAGTGTTGCTTCTATTGCTTTTATTGGTGAGGTGGAAGTGCTACAGCATATGGGAATTAATATTGGAGCAAACTGCATCAGAGAACTTGAACAGATGGTTAAGGTTTGCATTGATAAAGCAGAGTATGCAGCACAGTTGGTCACTAAGGAGTGCAGAAAGAAGAAAAAACTTGGAAAGGGATCAAGAGGATGATATACAGTATGGTGCGGGGTGCTTGTGAGTGACTAAAAATAAAAAAGTTAAACATATATTAAGTGAATTATAGTCTTTTGAAACTTTAGAAGCCATTCCTGAAAATTAACATTTTCTGTTGCTTTTTTCCCTAAATCTCAAGAACCACTTTGGGTAGAGTATTCTAATTTTCAGGGAGTAATAACATACATATCCTGAGTCTACTGAACTAAAAGAAGAACTTAATGTTCTGTATAATTGAAATTATTTAGGATAGTGTACAAAACAGTACACAAAATTATAAGCATGTAATTAAAAAATTCATTAAGACATGGCTGAAATGCAATTATTGTAATTCAGTAGACTCAGAATATACAGTTTAATGTCCTGTAAAAGTTCCATAGGGCATTCCAACCCCCCTCAAATGTGTGTGATTAACAGTAGAACCGCGACATTTGTATTTCCTGAATAATGTTTATTATTAGTTTGTCCAGAAAGAGAGAGCAGACACAAAGTTTAAGTTTTTAATAAAATCAGAAATTTCCAGCATGGTGGTAGTTATGTAATATCCCCTTGACTTCTGTGTACTAATACAGAATTATAACAGTATTGCTCCTATAGAGGAACATATCTCTGTTGCCTTCTCAGGGACTTGATCCACGCACTGGAAGTCAGTGCCAAAACGTTAGTATTAGAGAGATGCACCGGACAGCAAATAGCAGACTCCCTTTGGGTTTTCTTTAGCGGAGGTACCGTTTCAGTTCCTCACAATGAGCCTCCATGTAGCTCCTGGCCGATGTAAGCCTAGTATCCCAGCAACACACAGGTACACGTCTTCTTTCAGTGAGCTTAGAGGGGCCCTGCAGTTCGAGGGAGCTTGAAAAAAGGGAAGAATATGGTTTAACGCCCCGTCGATGGGCAATTCATTAGTGACGGAAAATAAATTCGGATTTGGGAAGGAATTCGGCCACGTCATCTCCAAAGGAACCATCCCAGTATTTGCTTTACACTCTTAAGGAGACCCATGGAAGATAAAATCTGGATGGTTGAATGCAGAATAGAATCACCACCCACCATAATGCTATTCCAGCTCACTGATCTAGCTCCATGTGAGAGGGAGGCCAAAGTATGGAATACAATTTCTGTACTACAGTTTGTATTTACCTAGTTCGCAGAAAATATTAAAAGAAAGCCACCACTTTGGAAACATACTCATCTGGCTCTGGTCCTTTTGTGATTTTGTAGTATTGAAACCAGAGTTGCGATCGAATTTATAGCTACTACGAGTTCAGTGTAGCAATAAAAGATTGTATCTTGCACTAAGAAAAGTAGTTACTGTGTTGATTTGAAAGGGGTCTGTATGAGAAAATAAGTACAACGCTTTCCTTTTGAATATAGTCCAACAATGAAGTGTGACTCTGGGAATTCGCCATAATCCTAATTTCCTTTTTCTATAACCACTTCATTGTCATCAACACGTTTTCCTACATCAAATGCATTTAAATATAGGGATAGGTGTAAATCAGCGGATGTCAAATATGGCGAAAGGGGTAGATATTTCAACAATTTGTACAACCCATTCTTTTGTTATGATGTGCTTAATGTGGAATTAATACATTCATTCGTTCGAGCTTTCTCAGTCATGGCCATTCTCATTCTAATGGATAAGAATAATTTCGAGTTCCTACAACTACATCTAATCAACAGCCTGTAATTCACAAATAAGTGCCTGGCAGGGGGTTCATCAAACCATCTACAACCTATTTCTCCACTCTCGAACAGCGCGCGAGGAAAACGAACACTTAAATCTTTCCGTGTGAGCTCTGATTTCTCTTGTTTTATGATAATGGTCATTTCTCTCTACTTAGAAAAGCACCAAAAATATATTCACATTGAGAGGACAAAGTTCGTGAATGAAATTTCATGACAACACGCGGCCACGGCGAAAAATACTTTTGTTTTAATGGTTACCAACCAAAATCGCGTATCACATCCGTGACACTCTCTCCCATATTTCGTGATATTACGAAACGATCTGCCTTCTATGAACTGTTTCGATATACTCCATCAATTCTACCTTGGAATTACATCCGTGGTCTAGAGGGAGCGCATTTAATCAAAACGTACTCGGCCCCTAGTTCGAAACACGCTACCGTTTGAATTTTAATTAATAATTGGCATTGGCAGCCGAAGACTTCCGGCATAAGAGGTCACCCTCATTCCGCCAATGGCCTTATAAAAGAGGGCGGAGGAACGGACATTAGTTCAGGGCACTCTCTTGTCCTTTGTGGCGGCGGTGGGGGAAGGGGGGGGGGGTGGCCGGCCTTGCTGGCCGAGCGGTTCTAGGCGCTTCAGTTCGGAACCGCGCAACCGCTACGGTCGCAGGTTCGAATCCTGCCTCGGGCATGGATGTGTGTGAGGTACTTAGGTTAGTTAGGTTTAAGTAGTTCTAAGTTCTAGGGGACTGATAGCTTCAGATGTTAAGTCCCGTAGTGCTCAGAGCCATTTGAACCATTTGGTGGGGGGGGGGGGGGGTGGAGGGAGGGGACAAGCTGCCCCTAAAGGCGGAAGAACCAGCAATGATCAACTGTGTGAGGATGCAGAGGGCAATGGAAACCACTGTATTAAATACACATAACTTGTATCCACAGGAGATGTGGCCTGTAATTGAAAAAGAGTGATGATGATATCTCCATCGGCAAAAGCCAAGGGGAGGTGACCATTAGAAAACGATTGAATAACAAACGAAAGGATAGCGTTCTACAAGTCTGGGCGTCGAATATCAGAAGCTTGAACGTGGTAGGGAAGCTAGAAAATCTGAAAACGGAAATACAAAGGCACAATCTAGATATAGTGGCGGTCAGTGAAGTGCAATGGAAAGAAGACAATGATTTCTAGTCCGATGAGTTTAGAGTAATATGAACAGCAGCAGAAAATGGTATAACGGGAATAGGATTTGTCATTAATAGGAAGGTAGGGCAGAGAGTGTGCTACTGTGAACAATTAAGTGATTGGGTTGTTCTTATCAGAGTCGACAGAAAACCAACAGCAACAACGATAGTTCAGGGATACATTCCGACGTCGTAAGCCGAAGATGAAGAGAGAGAGAAAGTATATGAGGTTATTGAAAGGGTAAAACAGTATGTAAAGGGAAACAAAAATCTAATAATCATGGAGGACTGGAATGCAGTTGTAAGAGAAGTTTACAGGAGAATATGAGCCTGGGGCAAGGAATGAGAGAGGAGAAAGACTGAGTTGTATAATAAATTTCAGCTAGTAGTAGCGAATACTCCGTTCCAGAAGCACAACATTAGGTGTACTTGGAAAAGGTCGGGTGATACAGGAAGATTTCAGTGAGATTACATCATGGTCAGACAGAGATTCCAAAATCAGATACTGGATTGTAAGTCGTACCGAGGAGCAGATATAGACTCAGATCACAATGTAGTAGTGATGAAGATTAGGCTGAAGTTTAATAGATTAATCAGGAGGAATCAATACGTAAAGAAGTGGGATACGGAAGTACTAAGGAATGACGAGATACGCGTGAAGTTCTCTAAGGCTACAGATATAGCAATCAGGAACAGCTCAGTAGGTAGTACAGTTGAAGAGGAATGGACTTCTCTAAATAGGGCGGTCATAGAAGATGAAAAGAAGTGCATAGGTAGAAAGTGGATAATCCGAAGAAACACTTCAATTAATCTATGAAAGAAGGAAGTACAAAAATCTGCAAAGTTGTCGGAAGGACTGACTCAGCGTACAGGAAAGTCAAAGCAATCTATGTGAAATTAAAAGCAACGGGAATCCCACTGTTAAATGCAGAAAAGAGAGCAGATGGGTGGGAAGAGTAGATTGAAGGCCTCTTTGAGGGGGAAGATTTGTCTGATGTGACAGAAAAAAAACTACGTGAGTCGATGTAGGAGAGACTGGGAATCTACTATAAGAATCTGAATTTAAGAGAGTTTTGCAGTACTTCAGATAAGACAGAAGGGATGGATAACATTCCATCAGAATTTCAAATGTTAAAATGTGCGTGAATTTCTAAGGGACCAAACTGCTGAGGTCATCGGTCCCTAGACTTACACACTCCTTATACTAGCTTATGCTAACAGCGACAGCCATGCCCGCGGGAGGACTCGAACCTCCGGCGGGAGAGGCCGCACAATCCGTACCACGGCGGCTAGACCCCGCGGCCCCCTATGCGCGGCATCAGAATTTCTAAAATCATTGGTGGAAGTTGCGACAAAACGACTGTTCACGTTGGTGCGTAGAGTGTATGAGGCTGGCGACACACCATCTGACTTTCGGAAAAATGTTGTCCCCAAAGTCTCGAAGACTGCAAGAGCTGACAAATGCGAGAATCATCGCACAATCAGCTTTCAACTTGCTGACAAGAATAATATACAGCAGAATGAAAAAGAAAATTGAAGATGTGTTAGATGACCATCAGTTTGGAGAGGCAATTCTACCGTTGCGTTGATAATGGAAGCAAGACTAAAGAAAAATCAAGACACTTTCATAGGATCTGTCGACCTGGAAAAAAGCATTCGATAATGTTAAATGGTGCAAGATGTTCGAAACTCTAAAAAAAATAGGGATAAGCAGTAGGAAGAGACTGGCAATATGCAATATGTATATGAGCCAAGAACGAAGTGCTCCGATTAGAAAATGGTGTAAGACAGGGATGTAGTCTGTGCCCCTACTGTTCAATCTGTACATCGAAGAAGCAATGATGTAAATAAAAGTAAGATTCAGGAGAGGAATTAAAATTCAGAGAGAAAGGATATCAATGATACAATCCGTTGATGACAGTGCTGCAAGTGAAAAAGAATTACATGATCTATTCAATGGAATGAACAGTGTAATGAGTACAAAATACGGACTCAGAGTAAATCGAAGAAAGACGCAAGTAACGAGAAGTAGCAGAAATGAGAACAGCGGGAAACTTAACATCAAGACTGACGGTCACGAAGTAGATGAAGATACGGAATTCTGCTACCTAGGCAGCAAAATAATCAATGACGGGCAAAGCAAGGAGGAACCAAAAGCTGACTAGCTCTGGCAAAACGGGCATTACTGGCCAAGAGGAGTCTACTAGTATCAAACATAGGCGTTAATTTGAGGAAAATTTTTTTGAGAATATACATTTTGAGCACAGCACTTTGTTGTTGTTGTTGTTGTTGTGGTCTTCAGTCCTGAGACTGGTTTTATGCAGCTCTCCATGCTACCCTATCCTGTGAAAGCTGCATCATCTCCCAGTACCTACTGCAGCCTACATCCTTCTGAATCTGCTTAGTTTATTCATCTCTTGGTCTCCCTCTACGATTTTTACCCTCCATGCTGCCCTCCAATACTAAATTGGTGATCCCTTGATGCCTCAGAACATGTCCTACCAACTGATCCCTTCCTCTAGTCACGTTGTGCCACAAACTCCTCTTCTCCCCAATTCTATTCAATACCTCCTCATTAATTATGTGATCTACCCATCTAATCTTCAGCATTCTTCTGTAGCACCACATTTCGAAAGCTTCTATTCTCTTCTTGTCCAAACTATTTATCGTCCATGTTTCACTTCCATAGATGGCTACACTCCTTACAAATACTTTCAGAAACGACTTCCTGACATTGAAATCTATACTCGATATTAACAAATTTTTCCTCTTCAGAAACGCTTTCCTTGCCATTGCCAGTCTAAATTTTATATCCTCTCTACTTCGACCATCATCAGTTATTTTGCTCCCCAAATAGCAAAACTCTTTTACTACTTTAAGTGTAACGGCCAGCTGAGCAGCGAGGTGGTTCACTGTAATCCTTTGATAACGTCGAATGAGGGTGTCCGCACGTTTCAACACTGCAGGAGTCACAGACTTGTGCTGCCGGCCAGCAGACGGAATATCGGACAGGTTTGCGCGACATGCGAACTGGTTGCAATGATGGCAGACGCCTTGCCCAACGACTTACCGTGCTTTTGGTCGTTTCCAGGTATCTGAAGGCACTTTGGAAGCGCCTATCAATACCCGCTATGTTCTGGCTTTCCGCCAAAAGAAACTCAATGACAGTTCTCTGATTGGGACGCACCTCCATTACAGGCGCCATTTTGAAGGCTACGTATATCGTAGCCACCTATTGGAACTTCATGAAACTGTAAGGGCTGAAGCGGGAGTATTCTACAACGTCTCACAACAAATTCCGCGGTTTTTCAACCTAAATTGTCCGAGAAAAAAAAAAGTGTTGATTTACCTTTTGAATGCTCCTCGTACGTTGTGCTGCAATTGTGTGGGCGCAAAGGGCAAAACTAGTTAAACCGAAAAAAGTCCAAAGCAGAGTGCAGATGAGCATATCAGTGACATTTTCAAGGGTACATAGTACTACTTTCGCGAACGATCTTTCCGTGGTATTATTAATATACCGCTTAGAAAGTTCACTTACGAAGAAGGAAGCTTAATATTGGCTACGAAGACAAGACAGGAAAGATGACTGAGATAATACTGCAAAGAACAACTACAAAGAAGAACTCGCATTGTACGTAATCAGGCAATGACGTGAGGACTGGGATGCATGTACAAGAGGACGTCTTGACTGTGAGTTATTTACCAGAGTGAGTGAAAGACTTAAAATGAAGTATATTTTGCCTTTTTACAAGGCACTGGCCTTACTCCGCATGTCTGACCAAATAGGAAAACGCTGTAATTTTAGATACGGGGAAACTGGGATGTCAGACCTTTTTGTTTGGCACTGTTTCCTCTTCAAAGACCCTACCGTATACGAAAGAGTCGAGGTACGGGATGACACAATATACAGCATCATATGGGACGAATCATGTGGTACAGGTTCAACAAAGCCGATAAGGTATTGAGGAGAGAGGTGGATAGTTAAATTCAAGAAAAGTGAGAAGATTGTGGGACTTATCCCAAAGAACTAGCCGTATAAATAAATATAACAGAATATCACGGCGAAGCCTTGTGTTGAAGTAAACTTGGTGGTGATAGGCGTTGGGTAGTGCCGGCTATTAAAGCGTCTGTGGCCAAGGAGGCGCTCCACTACACATTGCGCCAAAGATACCAAGGGTACAAGACAGCTGACTGGATTCTCTACCTCCTGCAGTGGCAGAAGCCATCTCGACGCCACAGAATGTGTGGCGTTAATTGCGACGCAATATACGGCAAGTTATATTATAAACCAGGGCAAAACCATTGCAAGCCAGCCGGTGTCGCCGTGCGGTTAAAGGCGCTTCAGTCTGGAACCGCGTGACCGCTACGGTCGCAGGTTCGAATCCTGCCTCGGGCATGGATGTGTGTGATGTCCTTAGGTTAGTTAGGTTTAATTAGTTCTAAGTTCTAGGCGACTGATGACCTCGGAAGTTAAGTCGCATAGTGCTCAGAGCCATTTGAGCCAAAACCATTGCAGGGAAATGGAAACCTTTAAGGAAATGTTGACCTCACGGGGCTCGGACTCTTTACCTGGTCTTCGGGGTTACAGACAATCCGTTCTAGAGTGGGAGGTAGGAAAGATAACGGAATCTACGAGAGCACCCGGAAAAGTAATGATTCCAGTTTTTTTGCATGGAAACTCTCAAAGCATGTTAAATAGAACGAACTTTATTGACATTCTACATCTTTATTCTTCATGTCTACATATTTCTTTCTCAGCGTAGACACCCTGGTGACGAACACATTTCTCTCAGCGGGAGACCACATGGTTGATACCGTCAGTGTAGAATGTTTGACGGAGACACAACCTCACCTCTACTTACTTCGCTTCATCATTATGAAAGTATGCCTCGAAAGTGTTCTTTCAGCTTTTGAAACAGATGAAAATCGGATTGTGCCAGTCGGGACTCTATGGAGGATATCGACGACAATGAGCCGAAGGCGCTCGTGTGTGGTGTGGCATTGTAATGCTGAAGGGGCTCCACGAGTGGACGAACTTTTTCTGCAGTTGGAAGCTCGATTACATCACGCTGTTTCTCACTCACCATCATAGTTGCATTGCATACCGCCATGTTGAACGCTACAATTAGGAGCCCTCTAGAGGCAGAGGGTTTCACCTTACGTCAGCGAAGCGAGAAAGGCGATCGAGTAATATGCATGACATTTCTTACCTCAACTGATTGAGAACAGAGCAAAAATGTTCAGGCATTACTTTTCTGCACGTTCTCGTATTTTTGAAGCACAACACAGAGATAAATTTTAAAGTAATTATGCTGCAGGAAATATTAACTACTATCATTCTTAACATATTTAGGCATATGTGATCTACGATGTAAGCAAATGAAAGACAAGTAAGTAGTTAAGGTAGAATGTAGTTAAATTTTATTAATAAATAGCGCTATAAAAGTTATTGAAGAACTACGCTGGAAATGTTATGTAACTGAAGATTGTTATGAAATAAAATTGTAGAATAATGGTTTTTACGAAAACTATATAATAAAATCCAGCTATAGTTTCTATGTTGAAGACCCATATGTGTACTAGCAAAAAATATATAAATCAATAAATATATGCTCGAGCAGTCCACGGGTATACTGCCGGTTCATAGTGTCCAACGGGCACACCTGACGATGGCGCACCTGACGATAGTGACATGTCTGATCGCCGAAATGTTGTGCCCATTGGACACTATGAACCGGCAGTATACCCGTGGACTGTTCGAGCAACAAATACGCCGGGAGAAACTGAAGAATCACAATAAATATATGAATCAGAGTGTGCCAGTCGGGACTCTATGGAGGATCATCGATGACAGTGAACCTAAGTGCTCGTGTGTGGTCTCGCATTGTCGTCCTGAAAGAGAGGGTGCTCTATGTGTGGACGGCCTTCTCTGCGGTTGGTAAATCGACGACACTTGTTGTTTTTCATGCACCTTCGTAGTTGGATTGCATACCGCCATGTTGCACGTTACATTTCGGAGCCCTCCAGCGGCAGAGGACTCACGTCAGCGAAGAGGGAAAGGTGATCGAGTAATATGACATGTGAGTTTCTAAATACTGAAGAAGTACCAGGACGACGTCCACTATTATTATTTGTGCAGTTATCTGTATCTCAACGACCTTGCACTGTGTGCTAGGGATGGTGGTTATCGCTGAAACAACGGGTTTTCGATGATATCGACTTTTTTCCACGCCAATTTAACTTGACTGTTAAATCCGCTCAAAATTTTTATTCCTGTAGTAAACACATAAATCAAACACTGAAATATTTTGACTCTCTCTGTTTCAAGATACATAGAACCAAAATATTAAATTAAATAGTCAAATAAAAGAAAACTCTTCTGTCTACCGCTCGCTGCTTTTTTCGAAAACTGGCAAGTGGCTGAATACTGCAAAAAAACCACCGGTATTCTCCTACTTGCAACTGAACTCGGGCTCGTTTACTACCTATTTTTCACGTGGCTCATCTGTAAAGGGGGTTGGTAGTAAACGGTTGCATTTGCGCCCCTATTATTGAGTCTGATATTGGCTGGCTTTTGAAGAGCAGTGAATTGAACTATACACGTTCAGTTTGAAACTTATTTATTCAAAAGAAACACTTTAACGTTGTGGCCATTCATTTTTAAGTTCACAAATAATAATCGGTGCAATTCGTACACTGTTTGTCTCACACCCACACACTTTCACTTTGTTCCTTCGCATACCCTGGCGTCCATGCTTGCACTCGCGGCACTTTGCCGCTCCAAACTCACCACCACAACGGCCAACGACAAAAGACCCCGATTTTTCCCGCTCATATCCACAGTCTTGAGCCGGGTCACATGACACCACAGTAGTCAAAATAATCGCTAAACAAGGCCACAATTCGTTTACAATATTTTATAATATTTAAATACTTAAATCTAAATACATTATATAATTTTACAAATTATCACCACACTTATATAATTCGTTGCAATTAAAAGAAAACCAAAACACTATCCAACGGAACTACAACATCCATCAAAACACAAAACAAGTATTTTCCGGTCTATTTTGCCCAGCATATTATCTCTGCTGCTGTGCTTTAAATTTTAAATTACTTGAAAGAGTTCCATATTATCCCCTGTTACCTTACGTACTGTTCCCAACTTTTGAAACTCCGCTCAAAACCATGATGTAATCGGGGAACATATCAGTATTTGGGCATTATGAACAGTCAGTGGTAAAGGGTGAAAAACGAGGTTTAAGAACTCTGCTTTTCGTGTTAATTTGTCCGTTTTCAAGGGCTACAAGCAGACAAAGGCATGTTATGTAGACACAGGCAATTTTTACGTTTATTATACACTATGTATGAATTGTTCTTAAGTTTTTAATTTATTACTGTTATCATAATTTCCTCCCTCTTTTATTATTTCGCAAAAATTGCAGATAAATCTTTAAGCTTTAAAAAGGAATTGAAGCACTGTATGTTATTGCTAAGTCACTTCGCAAAAATGTTTGCAGGGTTGGTGTAATACAACGGATGTCCAGTGACGACATGGGGAAACTGCTGTATGGACCAGGTGGAGGCAAGTCTTGCGAACTGCACGTACACGCGTACCTTAAGCCACGACACTCTGTTGTCTCAGCAGTGCTTTACAATTTATTATGCCACGTGTTTGTTACTCCTTCCTGTCGATATTATTATTAAAATAGCACTGATCGCTTTTTCCATTTTCTACAAAAACGCAATATTTGAAGTAAACGCAAATTTAAAGAACAAATTTTTTTTCTTAAAAGAAAGGTTTATTTACATACGAAAAATTTTAGCGCTGCCGCTATGGCTAATTTATATTTTGGATTTTTACTCACTTATTAGTAAAAAATTAAAAACACCTGCTATAACCGAGAGTGAACAAATACCTAAAAATACCGCTTATTGACAACTAAAATACCGATATCGGTTTGAACCGGTAGGTTTTTCCCAGAGACAAAACATATTGTTCGTCCGGCTTCCAGAATGTAGTAACTGACAGAGTCATGTCTGGACCGGCACATCAGACGAGCAGGCATTATTGATCGCACGGAGTCTGCCGCTCAATTAGCAGCACCGTCGGCCAAGGATACTGCTCGCCTCGCTACAATTCTGAATTCTGAACCTTCTTAGCTCTCCTCGGACAGTACAGCGAAAGGCGCGACGAGAGGATGGAATGGAATTTTGTTCAAGGATGAAAGCAGATCCTGCCTTCTGCGGCGGCCGTTTGCGAGAGAGGCGTCGACCAGGCGAGTGGAAAATACCAGGGTATGTAAGTCCGGCACAAACAAGAACGAGTCCGGGCACCGTACTGTGGGAAGCCATAGGCTATAATCATGGTTCACCCCCTACTTACATATATAGCACGTCGTCTACGTCCCACTTCCTACGATATCATGGCACAGATATTTCTCCCAATTATCATGTGTACCATATGAATGGACAGCGACTGCGAACGAAGTAACAGTCCTACAAAAATACAACAACAGTTCAGGGAGTAAAATCATATCTTGCCGTGCGGTTGAAGGCGCTGCAGTCTGGAACCGCAAGACCGCTACGGTCGCAGGTTCGAATCCTGCCTCGGGCATGGATGTTTGTGATGTCCTTAGGTTAGTTAGGTTTAACTAGTTCTAAGTTCTAGGGGACTAATGACCTCAGCAGTTGAGTCCCATAGTGCTCAGAGCCATTTGCACCAACTTCATATCTTCGCAGTGATGGTTCTTCACTAGTGTTTATCATCGATAGTGTACTTAGATGATGCAAGAGCTCTAGTGTGACTGAGAGACACAGAGGTGTATTGAATGAACAACGCGTCCGGATGATTACACATTCCTTATTAAACAGAGCAGGATAGAGCGTTGCAACACGTATCATAATGGTAGCTTTAGTTACAGATATGTGCTACATGTACCCGCACATTCATTTAGTTCTGATGAAGAATACTGCAAGATGTGCCTAAAAAGGTAAGTAAAACGTATTATGAAATAAAGAAAAGAAAATACTTTTATTCGTCTAGCAAGTGACTTTCGGTGGATACAGGATACTTTTGGAAACTGCTAGCAAAGGCTTCTTTTAGATGATCAAATCATATCTTTGGATGTCAGCTGAAGCACTATGCTCATAGCTACTCCCTGCTATGCGGCGGTCGTCTGTTGTGCTTAGAAACGATTCCTCGTCGCCTATTATTATGGCGTACAGAGAAGATGGATTTTGGTTGCACGTTTTCAGCAGTGTCCATCCGTTTTGCGTTCTGCACGTTGTCTACACTATGTGATCAAAAGTATCCGAACACGCCGAAAAACATACGTTTTTCATATTAGGTGCATTGTGCTACCACCTACTGCCAGGTATTCCATATCAGCGACCTTAGTAGTCAATAGACATTGTGAGGGAACAGAATGGGGCGCTCAGCTAAACTCACGGACTTCGAACATGGTTCAGGTGATTGGGTGTCACTTGCGTCATACTTCTGTACGCGAGATTTCCACACTCCTAAACACCCCTAGGACCACTGTTTCCGATGTGATCGTGAAGTGGAAACGTGAAGGGAGACGTACAGCACAAAAGCTTACAGGCCGACCTCGTCTGTTGACTGACAGCGACCGCAGACAGTTGAAGAGAATCTTAATGTGTAATAGGCAGACATCTAACCAGACCATCACACAGCAGTTCCAAAATGGATCAGGATCCACTGCAAGTACTGTGACAGTTAGGTGGGAGGTGAAAAAACTTGGATTTCATGGTCAAGTGGCTGCTCATAAGCCACACATCACGCCGGTAAATGCCAAACGACGCCTTGCTTGATGTAAGGAGCGTAAACATTGGACGATTGATCAGTGGAAAAACGTGTGGAGTGACGAATCACTGTACACAGTGTGGCAATCTGATGACAGGGTGTGGGTATGGCGAATGCCCGGTGAACGTCATCTGCCAGCGTGTGTAGTGCCAACAGTAAAATTCGGAGGCGGTGGTGTTATGGTGTGGTCGTGTTTTTCATCGAAGGGGCTTGCATCCCTTGTTGTTTTACGTGGTACTATCACTTCGTGCCAGGCCTCACCGACCGACATCGATACCTCTTCTCAGTGCAGCACTCCGTGAAGAATGGGCTGCTATTCCTCAAGAAACCTTCCAGTACCTGATTGAACGTATGTTTGCGAGAGTGGAAGCTGTCATCAAAGCTAAGGGTGGGCCAACACCATATTGAATTCCAGAATTACCGATGGAGGGCGCCACGAACTTTTAACTCATTTTCAGCCAGGTGTCCGGATACTTTTGATCACATAGTGTACTTTGCGTGGGTCAAATCGCAAACCGATCATCTGCTGATCGTAAACTTTGTGGATACAGATATTACCTCTCTTCTTGTTCATCTAAAATTACTGATACGAATTGCTGTGGTGGACGCAACAGCAGTATGCCTCGGAGGTCTTGTCACTGGGTTGCCTATCTGCTAATGCGATCTAATTCTATGCGACAATAAGCCTTTGCCTACCAATGAAATCTACCTGAAACCACCATTTTATTATTTTTTTCTGAAGTACCATTGCTTTACACATGAAATCTCCAATGGTACTGCAAGACAGAGACATCTACAGGTACACTGAGCCACTTCTACGGATGCATTGCATTGCAGCAGTCACACCGTTAAAAGCAACAGTCGCCGCAGAGATTGTGCTACGTAATTTTGCGAGAGTGTGATGTGTGTTTTTTTATAGTGACCGTACCAAGGAGCTAACTGACAGTGAAAGTAGCTATATCTAAAGTTATTGTAACGTAAATCTGAGTTTTCACTACGGCTGTTACGAGTGCTTCAGACAGCATGCACTTTTGATATAAATTTATTAAATTTTAGCCCCATTTTTGCTTGTTATGTAGGCCTAGGCCTATAACTTGTTTTAGGCATTATGAGGTCACGAAAGTTTCGAGAAGTGGGATTGTGTCTAGGAAAAATACGAAATTCATTTCAAATATACCTCATGAAATGTTGGGTGGCTGAAAACTGTGTGTCCTAATTCCCCCAAAGTGAAACCACAACTTTAATATAATTGATTATTTACTTTCTGCCAACTTTCTGTTTCTATAGGCTGCTTACTATGATAAAAAAACATTAATTTTGTAAAAAATTTCAAAATTATATTTCAAAGTGAAACCTTGTCCTTAAAGTAATTGATTGTTTGCTTTTTGCCAATTTATTCTTTTATTCGTTAATTAGTATGATGATAAAGTTTAATTTTTTGAAAAATTTTAAAATGAATTTTTTTATATTCTTAAGACTCAAAGGGGCAAGGAGCAGATAATTTGTCTACATGTTCTGGTACGCCTGCCCCTACTGCAGCTACGACATGACGTCTGTTACGTATCGAAACTTGGAGAGAGGCTCTGACCACCGATTTGTGTAATTTTTCTGTATATCTTCCAGTTATCGTGCAGTCCTCTTCTGAGACGCCGGAAGTACTTATGAATAACCCTGTATACAGACGCTTCTGTTCATCAGACACATTCTTCCTCAATGAAAGGTTGGTCCAGAATATTATAAGAAATGAAATTATGAATTTAATTGTCCGATATACTCGGGTGGTCGATAAGCAACAGTTTGCACTAACTAAGCAGTGCTTTAGGTTTGCTTACGAAAATTAGAGAGTATGTTTTCTTTCCACTGTTTACGAATGTAGAGATGTCGTTTCGGTGGCTGCGGCCACTAATATCTCGGGCCTTGCTTTTTCTCGACTTCCAAAAGGCATTTGACCATGTCAGTCACAGTTTTTTAATGTTTTTTACTGTGTTAACCACTTTGGGTTTTACTCTCGACGCATGCCATGTCCTAGCCGATCTGTTCACTGGTATTCATGCCTTAGTGGTTGTCCCCTTATCCGTGCCACTCTTTGTTTTATTCTCAGAACCCTTGCTTCGGCGTACTGCCACGCAACTACATGGCTGGACAATATTGCGAGAACGATTTTCGGTTTATGCGCCGATGACGTCAAGGAATTGGACGAAATGTCGACGATATTTCCGGATACCTTTAGTTGCTTTCGTCGCCCAGCTGATGCCCACACTAATAATCCCAAATGCACACTTCTGCCTTTGCGGGGCTTTAAGCAAGTGGTAATTCCTAGGATGCCGGTGGTCGGTCGCTACAAGAGATAAGGTATCATAGTAGATCGCAACTCAACCAAAACGACGGCACTTACTTGGCGAGAAGTTACGACTCGGGTTCAGTGAGAGACTGTTGAACACGAACGCCGTTACCCTAGCCTCCTTCACGTAGTGCGGGTCTTAAACACCTCCATTTTTAGTAACGTGTATAACATTGCACAGATATTCTTGTTTTCAGTAATGATGGCCCGCCGGTTCAAATAGCTATCCAGTCGATTCTTGTGGCGACGACACATCTTCCGAGTTCGGTATGAAGTGGCGGCCAACCCCCGCAAACTCGGAGAATTAGGTCTTCCCGATGTTAAAGTAAAGGCTACGACATGTACACATCCGCCGTATTCCTTTGCAGTTTGTTTGTTTTCCTGTCTCCAACCGGTCGGTCTTGAACTTCCCGTTGATGTTGGACGGATTGATCCTAAATTGCGACATATCCGCGAATATATTATATAATGGACAGTTTTTAGGTGCCGATATCCTTTGAGACGCACGCCACAACCGGAAACTTATCCTCCTGGTGCCAAACATCTTGCCTCTCCCCTGTTGAAATGCACTGAACAGCCAAAGATACTGGTACACCTGCCTAATATCGTGTACGAACCCCCCGAGCACGCAGAAGTGCCACAACACGACTAATGTCTGAGGCAGTGCTGGAGGGTATTGACACCATGAATCCTGCAGGGCTCTATATAAATTCGTAATAATAAGAGGGGCTGGAGATCTCTTCTGAACAGCACGTTGCAAGGCATCCAGGATATGCTCAGTAATGTTCATATAATGGGAGTCTGATGGCCAGCGGAAGTGTTTAAACTAAGAAAAGTGTTTCTGGAGCCACTCTGTAGCAATTCTGTACGTACTGGTGTGTGGCATTGTCCTGCTTAAATTGCCATCTGAATTCACAATGGACATAAATAGATGCAGGTGATAAAAAAAAATGCTTACGTACGTGGCAGCTGTCGGAGTCGTATTTAGACTTATCAGGAGTCCCATATCATTCCAACTGCACACGCCCCACACCATTACAATGCCTCCAACAGCTTGAACAGTCCTCTGATGACATCCAGGACCCACGGATTCATGAGGTTGTCCCCAAACCCGTACACTTCCATCCACTCGATACAATTTGAAACGAGACGCCAGACCAGGCAACATGTTTCCAGTCATCAACAGTCAGTCCAATGTCGGTGTTAATGGGTCCAGGCGAGGCGTAAAGCTTTGTGTCGTGCAGACATCAAGGGTACACGAGTGGGCCTACGAAAGCCCTTATCGATGACGTTTCGTTGAATGGTTGGCACGCTGACACTTGTTGACGGCCCAACATTGAAATCGGCAGCAATTTACGGAAGAGTTGCACTTCTGTCACGTTGAACGATTCTCTTCTGTGGTCGTCGGTCCCGTTCTTGCAGAATCTTTTTCTCTCCGCAGCGATGTCAAAGATTTGATGTTTTAACGGATTGCTGATATTCACGGTACATTTGTGAAATGGTCGTACGGGAAAATCCCCGCTTCATCGCTACCTCGGAGATGCTGTGTCCCATCGCTCGTGCGCCGACTATAACACCATGTTGAAACTCTCTTAAATCTTGATAACAACAGTAACTGATCTAACAACTGCGCTAGACATCTGTTCTCTTATATAGGTGTTGCCGACCGCAGCACCGTGTTCTGCCTGTTTACATACGGTATCTCTGTATTTGAATACCCAAGCCTATACCAATATCTTTGGCACTTCTGTGTAGCTTTCCCTTTAACATCCTGGAATGATATCTTAGTCTTTCTGTATTACCGATGGAGACTGCTTTGTCATGGTACTGGATCATTCATCGTTTGATATCCACTGGCGACAGGCCTTCGCCCGGCTGATCAATGTAACGAATATCATCACACTGATACGTTACTTCACACGCTGGTATCTTGTGAACGGGATCACTGGCTCTGGATTCGTCGACGGTTGGCTTTCCTTTCCCGAGAGTCTGAATCCATTTTTCGGGTGAGTTTCTTATTCGTCCTCAGACGAAAATGAATATGATCGTCTGATTCCTGGTTAACTACGTTCTCTACGTTGCTGAAAGATGGAACGACCCTGATCCCCGTGTTTTTCATCAGCATCTGGAGACCACACGTTGAAATTGGCTGCAGTTCCCACTTTTTCGAGCGTTTTCTGCAAATATTCTCTTTCTTCCTTTTAATCGACAGGGTGTAAGTTAAGTTCTCTTGTGGTCTTTAATTCTTCCCTGTTTCTAGTGCCCATCACTTGAAACCATGTTTTTTCACTTTATTTATTAAACAAAAAGATTAAAAATAAAATAAAAAATGAAAATAACAATACTAAATAAATACAATTCAAAAATAGATAATAGGTTGTTAGTTAGTTTCCTGGTTACGCAGAATCACCTTCGCTTGTTTCGTTATTAAAAATTACTTGTTTTCTCAATTTCAGTTCACATTACAGGATGATTTTGAATATGGTCGTCTGAATGTTCATGTACCACGTCAATCTGATAAAAATTAATTTCATAAACGCGAATGCTCTGGATCACTGTGAGTAGTTTTTTTTTTCATTGTTGTTGAGTGATTTCTTCCTTTGGAGCTTTCAAAATTTCTTTCTCACTCAACAAGCGTACGTATTTGTTGTAGAATTACAGCAAACTGTGAAAGTTAACGAGTACGCGCACGAAATTTCGATCATATTGGCTCAGCCATTCGCGACAGCAGCTGTTACGTTCGCTAATGTTTGTTTCTAAATGACTCTAGAAGTAACCGAGCAAGATGGCGTAGTGGATAGCATACTGGACTCGCATTCTGGAGGACGACGGTTCAAACCCGCGTCCGGTCATCGTGATTTAGGTTTTCCCTGATTTCCCTAAAGTCGCTTCAGACAAATGCCGGGCACGGTCGACTTCCTCCCCATCGTTGCCTAACCGAATGTGACCGATGACCTCGCTGTTTGGTCCCGTCCGAATCAATCAACCAATTCTAAAAGTTGACAATAGAAGTGTGGTGTGCGTACTGTAAGACCTTCGGTACACACACCATCAGATTATTTGACTTGTCGCTCTAACAAAGTAGGTGAGTGTCAGCAATATGTCTCGTGGTCTTATCGTGGCGTGTTTATCTTCTGCCGTCAAGTCAGATGATAGAAATGCCACTTGCACGCTTAGAGTAACAGATTGACAGTGACCAACTTTAAACAGAGCTTGATTAATTTTCACACACATTTATTAAAATAATAACAAATATATAATTACTTAACTTGATTCTGGATGCTATTTACAATTGACAATCTGAAGTTCCTTTAGTCTTGGTACGTTAATCTTATTCTCACATATCTCTGATACTTGACAAAGTGTCTATTCATTTATCTTCATGGCTATGTACAGGAATATGATAATCTTATTAGGCGCAGACTGAAACTTGACTAATGCAGACTGACTAATGGGAGGTCTGTACACTCGTTATAATACCTCGAGTGTTCAGGTATCACTGCGCGAGTGTGATCCGCGAGGAGTAAACGTTCTACGTTAGTAGCAATCTCATTGGCTGCGTTACATATTAATACGCGGATCGGCTGATGCAGAATTTGGCCCGTCTCTAAGACAGCGCCATCTCGTAGTGCGGAGATGGACGAGCACTGTGCCTGCGCTGTTGTGCTTAACGGGGCACGCTCTATTGGGAAAGTTGTGTATGCGCTGACTACGTGGAGCTATGTACACAACAAGAAGATAGCACCAGTTAAGGGGCAGTTTACGAAGCTTCTGTACAATGCTCTCATAGGAAATGAGTTCAGTTTTCGAGCGATAGGTGGCTCACGTGTCGAGAAAATCGCGGTTGGACATGTACTCGGGCGTGGTTTTGTTAACACAAAGTTGACGCCAAATGTATGCTTGGGCTTCGTCTCCACACCCAAGCTACCTGCGAGCCAATTATGTTTCACCTCCCTGCCACTTAAGCAACAGCGCAACAGATTATGTCACACGAGCATACGGAATGACTGTTTGTAGGGAAGCAGCATACTCACGCCTTATAAAATTCACATCAGTCTTTCCATTGTGTGCCAGCCAGTCCGCTGTAACTAGCTCTGTCTGACGTCATAAATGTTGCGCAATACTTTAAAAATCAAGTAAATAACCTGAAACGTTTCTAGCATGTCAGGAGTAATACTAAATCAATATGTGTTGAATATCAATTCAATAACTTTAACCATTTTCGAAATTTGGACGTTTTTCTGTAAAAATCATTGGCGCAACAGAAAAGAGCTATAAACTTAAAAATTTATATTTAGATTCCGTTTTGCATAATAATTTATCAGAAACGGTATTCTGGATCTCACAAATTAAAATTTTAGTTGAAATTCGTGATTTTCTGGTTTTTATCTTAAAAATTAAGGAAGCAAGGTAGATTAAGTAGGCGAATAAATAAAGCTGGGATGTTTAAATTTAAGTATAAGGGAGATCCGCTATAATCATAAAAATGTGAGAAGTTTCAACAGAATAACTATAAAACTATAGCTATAGCGTATTTCCAAAGAGCAAGTTCAGAGCTCGTCTACTGCATGTAGTGTAATTAAATTAATTCTCTCGCCCAAAATATTTGACTTAGCCACGTCACACTTTTATTACGATTACTTACTTGTGTGCTGATTGCACAATTAAATTGAAAGCTTCATCGGCCGTCAGCAAAGAAAGCAATGATTTATTCGATAACTTAAAGTGGTGCATTACTAGCCCAGTGGCTAGTCGGGAGAGCAGATTTGATCAGGCGTTCCCTTAGCCGTCCGCACCGCGGCTTTATATGTAAGAATGTTGCGCGAAGGAGGAAGGCCCCAGTTCTCTCCAGACGCTGATTAGCGCACCATCTGTGCCGGGAGTCGCGTCGCGACGGTATCGTTGATATAAACAGCCTTGGATGCAGTAATAAGTTACTCGGGATACGCGTAACCATGAAATCGTTTTCGAGTGAAGTGTTAATTTTGGGATGACGTTAATGATGTATCTTTAGTTTGTGTATGTCGTATTTTCACTTGCCGCCGCAGGACAGACATTCTACCATTATTAGCGTGGCGTTTGATGAACATTATCATCAAATTATGGCGAGCATTCACTTAAACATTTAATTTGAACAGTTATAGTTGCATCAGCGCATTAGACTCTGAACTGCTCTGGTAGTTGGATTGTGTGGATTCTTTTTGGTCTGTGACTTTCAGAATATAGTGAACATTTTAGAGAGAATGGTTTTTGATTATGAATCCCAATCTCCTAATTCCTCAGAGCTATAAGCTGTAGCTATAAGTGTATTTCTCGGATGAAGTGGGCACTAGGAATTCTAATTACAGGCTTCACGTTTTGCTAATCACTTTCTGGTTGCCAATATTGTGGTTATAGAGCCAGTGTTGAGAACGGCAAACAACAGCATTAAATAAATAATAGGAACATTTAACAATTATACCACCCGCTGCCCCACATGTTGGCTTTATTCTGGAATGATGGCACTATTTCTAAGTTGTGGACACGAATATTCCATTGCCTATGCTCTGAGAATTATGAGTTCCACGTATTGTCACGAGATTTTCAAAGGTAACAGGAAGCAATTTCTTCTTCCAGTGGTGTGTTTGCGTGTAGGTCGTATGGTGACGATGATAAGAGACTCATAGGACTCACTAGCAGTAGTGTGCGCCGAGGACGGAGGAGGTAGTCACCGCCTACGCGTGGAAGCGCTCTAGGGAGTCGTCGTGGTGTTGGGAGGAATCATTGCGAGTTAACACGAGGCGCGGAGGACAGACAATTAGCCCGCAGTGGAAGCACCGCAGCTGCCGCGTAGGCAGACCCGCCCGACGATGTTCTTCCAGTCCTTTGCAGGTGGCGCGTGGGCTTCGTCGGCTGCGGCTGCGTCGGAACTTGCGAACGCCCTCGCCGGGTGGCGCCGCAAGAAGGCGAAGGCTGCCCGGCCTGCACAATAGCGCGCGGGACAAAGCGCTGCCTCGCGGCACGCAATTATATCAAGTCCGCGGGTAATTAGTGTTAATTATGGCCCGCGGGAGGGAGCCGCGCCGCGCCGCGCCGGGTAACGCCCGCCGACACTCCTCGCCGGGGAGGCCGATGCTGGTGGCTGCAGCTAGCCGAGTTTTATTACCCCGACCGGGGCGCCACCTACCTAGCCGCGGTAATTGCGCGGGTCCTCGCAACCCATTGTCGCGCGCTTGAATCTGGCGACCCCGTAATGCGGCACTTGATCATTCTCCCCCGCCGGCTCAGCGAAAATGGTTCATTCTTCACGAGAATCTGGCGCGACACTTTTCAAGCACTACACTCTTTCTGGAGCAAGTAAGTCCAAGCGCTGGTGTGTGTGCGTGTGTGTGTGTGTGTGTGTGTGTGTGGGCGCGCGCGGGCTTGTGTGTGTGCGCGCTCGTGTGTGTGTGTGTGTGTGTGTGTGTGTGTGTGTGTGTGTGTCCGCACGACCGCGCTCTTGTGTGCGTAGCAGGTCTGCAGCTTCGCAGTATTATATGCATTACACCGAGGTGACGAAATTCGTGGGGATACTGATATGCAAATATACAGATGGCGGTAGTAGATATAAAAAGGCAGTACATTTGTGGGCCTGTCATTTCTACTCAGGTGATTCGTGTGAAAATGTTTCCGACGTGGTTATGGCCGCAGGACGGGAATCACCACATTTTGAATCCGGAATGATAGTTAGAGCTACACGCATGAGACATTATGTTTCTAAAATCGATAGAGAATTCAGTATTCTGAGTTCCACAGTGTCAAAAGTGTGCCGAGAATACCAAATTTCAAACATTATCTCTCACCACGGACAACACATTGGCCGACAGACAGCCTTCACTCAACGACCGAGAGCACAGACGTTTCCGTAGGGTTGTCAATGCTAACAGACCAGCAACACTACTAAAATAACCACAGAAATCAATGTGGCACGTACGACGAACGTAACCGTGAGGAGACTGCGGCGACATCTGGCGTTAATGGACTATGACAGGAGACGACCGAAGAGAGTGCCTTTGCACACAGCACGACAACGCCTGCAGCTCCTCTCCCGTGCCCCACATTGGTTGGACACTAGAGGATTACAAAACCGTGAACTAGTCTGATGAGTCCCGATTTCAGCTGGTGAGAACTGGGCTCCACTTTGGTTGAACCCTAGAGGATTACAAAACCGTGGCCTGGTCTGATGAGTCCCGATTTCAGCTGGTGAGAACTGATATTCGATGTGGACCCAAATTGTTAACAATGCACTGTGCAACCTGGTGGTGGTTCTATAATGGTGTGGCCTGTTTTTATATGGAACGGACTGGGTCCTCTGGTCCAAAGTAATCGATCATTGACTGGAAAATGTCATAATTTGCAGCTATTCATGGACTGCATGTTACCAAAAAATTGTGGGATTTTTATGGATGAAAATGCCCCATGTCACCGGGCCACAATCGTTCGCAATAAGTTTAAAGAACATTCTACAGAGTTCGAGCATGTGACTTGGCCATTCAGGTCGTCCGACGTTAACCCCATCGAACATTTAAGGGACATAATGGAGAGGTCAGTTCGTGCACAAGATCCTGCACCGGCAACACTTTCACAATTACGGATAGCTGTAGAGGCAGCATGGGATCAGTATTTCCGCTAAGGTGTCCCACTGACTTGGTGATAGCACGCAACGCTGAGTTCCTACACTCTGCCGGTGAAAAGGAGGTCAGAAACGATATTACGAGGTATCTCATGACTGTTGTCACCTCAGTGTATTAGTTGTATCCCCTGTTCAATTCAAAAGGGAGTGTAATACAATCATTGTAGGTCTACCTCGCTCCGTACTTTCATTTAATTTATTGTATATTTAACCCTAGATTACTAAACCCTCGTAATATTTACGACTGAAGTTGGTACTATTTCGTGGTTCCCGTAAATCTGGCTCCATTTGCGAGTGGAACGGGTAAGGTAATGAGTAATAGTGGTACAGGGGATCTACGCCACGCACCATGCTGTGGTTTGCGGAGTACGTTTCTAGATGGAACTATAGATTCTCAGTATAGGGTGTAATACAGGATGTTTAATCCCTTATAGCTGTAATTAACTAGTGCATGTACTATAAAGTATGACTTCCTTTTGGTAAAATATGGAGCAGCAAAATTTACGATGGGTTAATAGCAGTGTAACATTCTCTCCTTTTTCCTTTAGCGGTCTGGGGTTAAAGACCTGTTACCTAGTATTTTAAAACAGGTAGTACATTTTACAGTTTTCATCGTGTAATATCATAAATTTTTCCATTAGGTTCAAATGGCTCTGAGCACTATGCGACTTAACTTCTGAGGTCATCAGTCGCCTAGAACTTAGAACTAATTAAACCTAACTAACCTAAGGACATCACACACATCCATGCCCGAGGCAGGATTCGAACTGCGACCGTAGCTGTCGCTCGGTTCCAGACTTTTCCATTAGGCACACAACTTTTGTGAACGGCAATGATTTTGTCCAGGAACTTAGAGAGGCGGGTGTTTATAGCTCGAGCCACAATTTTAAAGTCAAAGTTCAGTAGACTAATCGGACGAAATGAGTCAAGATCAGGTCGACTTTTGGTTTTTGGGATGAGGACCATTTTGCCTTCCTTGAAATTTTAATATGTCACTTCCGAAGTTCAAAAATAAACGTAAAATTCTTTAGGAATACAACCCTGTCCAAGTGACTGGCGTGACTAAGACTCGCTAACAACATCATATATTTCGCTCTTATGGAAAGCAGTCAAACATTTGTCATTTAATTCAGGGGTGACGACGCAGTCCAGCAAAATGAAAAAGTCGTTGGAAAAATTTTCTTCCTGGATGTGGGCATCACCCATTTCAGTAAAGTAGTTAAAATTTAAAATGAAAATGTCACAGTGGGACGTTGACACTCGCCGGCCGCTGATGGTCGAGCGGTTCTAGGCGCTTCAGTCTGGAACCGCGCGACCCTACGGTCGCAGTTTCGAATCCTGCCTCGGGCATGGATGTGTGTGAGGTCCTTAGGTTAGTTAGGTTTAAGTAGTTCTAAGTTCTAGGGGACTGATGACCTGAGATGTTAAGTTCCATAGTGCTCAGAGCCATTAGAACCATTTCGTTGACATTCGACCATCGGCGTTAGCAATGGATGCAATATAAAAGCGTTTCTTGCGCGCCCCCTTACAGATAAGATGGTATAGTAAAGTCCGTTCGTCCTGTAAAACGGAACGTGATTGCGATTTCGTCCGGAGTCCTTCCGTCTAGAATTGTGTTTTTGTAGCATTTTGGACTTGATTCGCCATACATCCAAAATCCGTAGAGGAACTTGTCTAGCACTATCTTAAAGTTGTGATACGGATTAATAAAATTCTTGGATCCGCTGTGCTTTTGCCGCCCTTATGTCACCAAAATGCATTAGAGCTTTGCGAACTTTTAGCTTGGCATGCAGTGTCGACCGTTCCACAACAGACGAGTATCGCTCCATAGCACGAGAGCAACGGTGCCATACTTCCTGAATGACAACACCAAGGGAATGGTCTTGTAGATAGGCTGTATTGAGCTTCCAGGATCGACGACACAATTTTACCGGCTGCTGCACATAATTAAATGTGACAGCTACAACACAATGATCAATTAAACACGCGGCTATCACATCCAAAACTTGCTCACACAAGGAATAAAATGGGTGTAAGCGATAAAGTCGACTGCTAGACGTGGGAGTAAAATAAACCTATCTAAGTGTAGGATACCGACAAACCCATGCGTGACTATGTAGGTACAAGGAGCGTACCATCTCATCGAGTTCTTTACTAAAAGTAAAATTAGGAGACTGATCCATCGGCCAGAGAACACAGTTAAAATCACCACCCAAAATAATATTTGTAGGAGATTTACGAAGTATGTAAAGGATTTCCTGTTTGTAGAAACGCGAACGGTCCATAGAACGAACAGCACCAGGAGGGGCGTAAAGAAGAAATAAAGTGACATCACAAAAGGTGAATTCTATACCTCTACCATCGTCGAGTACTTCGAAATCTCGTAATGGAATTCCTTCGCTATAAAACATAACAGTGCCTGTACAAGCCCCACTGAAAAACACCGAGAGCCCAGGAATTGGAAAACTAGTCAAATGATACTTTCTGTAAAAAAACATCTGCACCAAAGCCGTATATAAACTGTCACAAAGCGGCGAGCTGGAGTTCAGAACCAATCCTGTTAATATTAAAAGTGAGAAACATATATGCTTGCGTAGACAATTGAACTGGAACAAAACCTACAAAATTACAAAACCTTCTTCGAACGGAACTGTGTAACAGTATGTATGGCAAAATCAATGGATGAAACGGAGGAAGAAGAAATGTGTACATCACCTCCATCTTATAAGTGTTTTTTTTTCTTCTTCCGTGATGAAACTCTGCCAGATTGGATATGTTGTTTCCTACGGATTCTCGGAATTGACGCTACCTCTTGCAGCTGTGTGGGTGGGTCATGCAGGAAGCCCTTCTGAGACTGAGAGGGAGAGACCTCCGCACTCTACTCGTCGACGGACAGGGGCTCGCGTATGGAGATTTGATTAGTAACGATGGGGTCCTCCTGCCCTTGGTAATCAATCAAGTCATGCTCGTCAAGAGCTTGTGACGTGGAGCCCGCAACATAAGGCCTTCAAATAGTTTGGGAACCTGAGACAACCGGAGAGATATTCGATAGTGCCTGGGAATCAAGTGGCATCCTGAAACAGATTGCTTGACAGGTGGCACCGAAGAAACGGTCTGGATGATGGGACAGTCGCCAGAGGACTTATTAGTAACCACGTGATCAGGTGCAGAAGCACCCGTAACTTCCTCGTCCAGGCTGGAGAAGAGGGTCCTTTGATGGAGGGCTATCCGAAGGATGAGCCAAAGGGAAAGGCCCCTCAGCATTACCATTGTCCTGCCTTCTGCGACGTTTGTTTTGAATACCTGGGCCGACACCACGGGAGTGACGACGTTAATATCCCTACGTGTGGGCAGCGGAGAAAAATTAGAAGCATTATCTCTCGAAGATCCACTTTGATCCTCAATTACCGGGGTTGGCTCACCTGCAGAATTCTGTGGGAGAAGATCGGCTAGAGTCAATTTTTTTACGCTCTTATCACACGACGCGGACAACTGGTACAGAGGTGGCTGCTCTGATTGTAAATGAAGTAGAATCCTTCCTGGCCGATATAAGTAACGTGAACCCGATACCCACATACCTGCGCCAGCCGCGGTGGCCGAGCGGTTCTACGCGCTTCAGTCCGGAACCGCGCGACTGCTACGGTCGCAGGTTCGAATCCTACTTCGGGCATGGATGTATGTGATATCCTAAGGTTAGTTAGGTTTAAGTAGTTCTAAGTTCTAGGGGACTGATGACCTCGGATGTTAAGTCCCATAGTGCTCTGAGCCATTTGAACCATTTGAACATACCTGCAACTGAGAGGGAATATTGTTTGTAATAAGTATTTTTACTGCCTAAACACCGCTATAGACCTGTAAGAGATTCCAAGCAGACAAGCGTTCTCTTCGGATACGTCGTATATCACCATAAGGGAACAGGATGGACCTCAGAAAGCTGTCGCCTACCTCGGGCCGAAGATTAAAAAGTCAAACATTTGTATAGACCACTTCTGTATTCGCCAAAAGAACCATGCTAGGGGAACCATCATGATAAGAACCGTGACGTAATAATGTCATGCCAGCCTGAAGCACGTCACGAAATTTAGAAACAAACACAGATAATTCCGAATCAAAGTACGCATTATGCAGTTGATTTGTAGCAACCTTGATCTTGTCCATCAACCACTCGTGTATCTCTAAAGAGTCGGGCTGCAAGTGACACCAGGATTTATCGAAACTGAAGCTGGCGGTACCTGTCTGTGGAACAGAGGTGAGAAGCGAATTGGACATCACAGGGTGGGGCAACACCGTGTCAGGAAGGGCTGCACAGACAGCAGACACTAGACGACAAACAGGACTGCGACACCCACAAGGCTCAAATGATTCAAATGGCTCTGAGCACTATGGGACTTGACAGCTGAGGTCATCGGTCCCCTAGAACTTAGAACTACTTAAACCTAACTAACCTAAGGACATCACACACATCCATGCCCGAGGCAGGATTCGAACCTGCGACCGTAGCCGTCGTGCGGTTCCGGACTGAAGGGCCTAGAACCGCTCGGTCACCGCGGCCGGCTCGACACGCACAAGTACTCACTCGACACTGAACGGAAACAAGTAAGACACCTGGCGCTCGGTAAGTGGTGGAACTAGGACGGTCTACTTCCCTGATGCGCGGTACGGAAATGATATCGGCTTCTGGCTCTTTGAATACTAGCGGCTCCGCAAAGTATACTGTACAAGCATGCTTACAGATTCCCAACTCGATTTCTCGGAAATGGTCGGCAGTTGCGCATTGCTTTTACATATGTTGAAACCTAGTCATGCCGTACACATCCTTTCAATATAGATGACATCAGTAAGGAGAAGTTCTTACGATCCCCCTGTTAGCATCATTGTGAGACTGAGCCTAGAAAAGAGGATACGTGGTGATTTATCAGCGAAATGTATTCACAAGTTCCCAGTAAGCTTACGAGAATTAAGAATGTGTTGAATTAGTCTGAACTCTTTATCAGACTTCATTTTTAACCAAGTAGCACAAACCATTTCAGTACGCATAAGAGTGGGTAGCAGTAGATGCAGGTGTACAGCACATACGCTTACTTCAACCGGAATATTAGAAGGCACATCTATAAACAGGTTGGTTGTAGGTATTACGAATTAAATAAGACAAAATACCTTTACTCTTATTTCAAGTAATCTTCATTGACCACAATATGAGTTTGTAAATGTTTCTAAGGAATAAATGTTTATTCTAACTTTTGCCAACCTTTCGCACCATGTGCCCCCATTAGTCACGGCTACGTATTCAAGTTGTGCTACGTTACTTTACCACTCTTTCATTAATACTAATCTTGGCTGGCCATACAATGTTTTCTGATATGCATTACACGCAATGGTATTAATTGTCATTTATCAGTACCGGTTTTTGGTATTACATCATCATCTAGGTACCTGTATCCAACCAAAAAAAGCAAGAAACGTAAGGAAATGCTCAGAAACTCGTTACCCTTGAACATCCATCTTTCCAACCGGATCTTCCTCATTTCCCAGTATTCTTAGCTGGTGCAGTCTCCTTATACACTACTGGCCATTAAAATTGCTACAGCAAGAAGAAATGCAGATGATAAACGGGTATTCACTGGACAAATATATTATACTAGAACTGACATGTGATTACATTTTCACGCAATTTGGGTGCATAGATCCTGAGAAATCAGTACCCAGAACGACCACCTCTGCCGGTAATAACGGCCTTGATACGACTGGGCATTGAGTCAAACATGGGGTCGGCAGTCTCTGAGCACTATGGGACTTAACAGCTGAGGACATCAGTCCACTAGAACTTAGAACTACTTAAACATAACTAACCTAACGACATCACACACATCCATGCCCGAGGCAGGATTCGAACCTGCGACCATAGCAGTCGCGCAGTTCCGGAATGAAGCGCCTAGAACCGAGCGGCCAAACGTGGGGTTGGATGGGGTGTATAGGTACAGCTGCCCATGCAGCTTCAACACGATACCACAGTTCATCAAGAGTAGTGACTGGCGTATTGTGACGAACCAGTTGGTCGGCCACCACTGACTACATGTTTTCAGTTGGTGAGAGATCTGGAGAATGTGCTGGCCAGGGCAGCAGTCGAACATTTTCTGTATCCAGAAAGGACCGTACAGGACCTGCAACATGCGGTCGTGCGTTATCCTGCTGAAATGTACGGTTTCGCAGGGATCGAATGAAGGGTAGAGCCACGGGTCGTAACACATCTGAAATGTAACGTCCACTGTTCAAAGTGCCGTCAATGCGAACAAGAGGTGACCGAGACGTGCAACCAATGGCACCCCATACCATCACGCCGTGTGATACGCCATTATGGCGATGACGAATACACGCTTCCAATGCGCGTTCACCGTGATGCTATGATGTATCATGCAGCGTAACTTGCTGTGACAGTGCGAGAGAGAGACAAAGATATTGTTTATTACTCTGTGGCGGTCAGCGCTCACATAATTATTCTTAGGATATAGAGGTTTTTGTTCTTGTTAAGAGTAATTTTAGGAGAGAAGAGCCATTCTTGTGATGTAAAAAATCGACGCCATTGCGAGTTTTTGATTCACATTGTAAAATATAAGTGCATATGGAAGGAAATCAGTTAATAGAACAATAAAATATTGTTCATTTCAAGAAGGTACGTCTTATTATACACCCAGCGATATACTGCAATAGTGATTTACTAATAAACACCAGCTGAGAACAGTTCCGATGGGAGCGTTCAGTTCTAGTGAAATAGTTCGATGTTTTCTTCGGAAAAGAAGTCACTTCATGGATCATTCAAATCCACAATAGTAAGTGGACATTTCTCAGAACTGAAAGCACTCTGATTGCTATGCAACAGAGCCCCGAAGAATATTTCTCCGTACTTTGGTTACCACTTTCAGCTCAACACGGTATCTGCAGCATCTGGAGCAGATTTCTACAACAGCGGAAGAGTGTAATCGCTATCAGTTTCACACACCGTCCTGTGTATGCTGTATGTATTTACCCACAACAGTGAACATACAGTTACTCACACCCATAGAAAGACAATACTAGGTGGTGTGGGGAAACATTTCAGTATAAAGGCCCTGTAGAGCTAAACAGTAATTAGCCTAGTAATAAATGGAGTCTTTATAGATGGCGACCGTGACAGGACACGATTCTGATACAACACTCATAGTGAACATGAAATATAACCATGTTAGTAATTTAGTAATTAATGTTTCATTGTGTGTATATATGTCTAGTTTTATAGAGTAACTACATTATGGTCCTTTGTATGTTTCATGCTAACTGAACGTGCGGGTGTATCTTGTGAAGAGAACGAGTACGCCGTCCCAGCAGCCGAGCAGAAACTTCAAAAAGGCCAGAACATTTGAGTTACTAGCTTTCTGGAGCATTTATGCATTTAGTGACCTTTCATCTATTAATTTTCTAAGTATAAATAGTGTTGCTATATTACTTTTACTAGAACTCCAGTATTTCAGTAGATATAGTAAGACAATATTTTATGTGTTATCTATGTACTGTTTTTGTGTCACATTGTAAAGTGTACATTAACAGCATTAGGACATTAACGTTTTTTGCGTGTGTAAAAGTTTAATAGTCACTTTTGTAGGACTTATTTAGAGGAGAAACTGTCAATTGCTCATTTACATGGTGATAACTAGATCAATGTTCAAAGCCAATAAGCAAGCACGCTTCACAATGGCACAAAATGAATTAAATAGTGTGAATGCATCGTCAACTAGTGCCACAGAATTTAATACCGCCGTAGTTAGCGATATGTCGATTACGGCTAAGCAACCAGCAATAATTAATGCGCTCACGCCGTCGGCACAAACGGTTGCTAGTTCCGACATTCATATGTCGAAAGAAGTCCAGAGAAATATGCAGCAACCAACAAACAACATGAATTTCATCTCTGACACAGACGCGTGCGAAAACGAAATGACTGTACCGAAAATTGTGTCGGTACAATCCTCATTAAGCCCAGTGCAATCGCCAATTGCTGAGAATACCGATTTGTTATCCCAGCTGATGTCAAGTTTCACTGTCATAACACAAGGGATTAAGGCATTGGAAACATTGCAATCTAATCTTGCAACGGCACAATCCACGTTTGCAAACGACATGAATCGTAGATTCCAGGCATTGGAAACTACGCAATCCACTTTTGCAAATGACTTGAATCGTAGATTCCAAGTATTGGAGAGTGCGCAATTTAATTTGGCTCAGGAGCAATTTAATAAACTAAAAGAAATAAATGATAACATTACTGAAAAATTCCAGAGTTTGGAAACAAAGCAGGGTCACTTGATTGCCAGTCAGGCACAACTCATAGTTACACAAGAACAGCAGTATCAGGAATTAACAAACAAATACAAAGACATCTTATGTCGTCAAGACACACTAAATCAAGTGCAGGAAGATATTCATGTACAGAACACTATTGCGCAAGACGTGAATACAATTAAGCACGATAACGAGCAAGCTGTCATTGAGCTTACTCGGAGGATAGACACTCTCAGTCTCGAAGGCGAGAAACACATAGAGAAACTTTTCAATGAACATAAGATCGGATTCTCTAAGGACATTGGAGATTGGGCGACAGAGCAAACCGAGACAGTGCGAAATTATGTTGACAAAACCTTGAAAGAAACGGTTTCTAACGTGCAAGTTAACAACGAAGCTGCACAAGAACAACTTAAAGCAGAAGTTAAAGAGATTAAGGAGAATACAGGAGATGAATTTCCTGCTTGGAAAGCAAAGATAGAAAATACATTAAAAGCATGCCAGCAAGGTCTAGTTAATACTAGAGGGGCACATACTACTTGCAGTTTATCAAAAGCAGACATTATTCCTGATGAAACCAGTGAAACCGAATGCATGCAACAATATCCATGTATTGGTGCATATTTACGTAATCAACCAGAAACAAATTATCGAGATTATCATTCGCCGCGAAGTAGCCACCAGAATACACCTGTGACTATGAATGAAGAAAAAATGCTTAAATATCGTCAATTCCAGATATTTATTCCCGAAAGGAAGTCGATCAATCCCGTGGTATTTATCAAGCAATTTAAAGGGATATTGCCGCGAATGTGGACTGAGCAACAAAAAATTATGTACGTTGCAGGATTCATACATGGAGATGGATCGATGTGGGCGTCAGAAGCATCCGATTGGTGTCAAGATTATGACCAATTTGAACGCGCTTTCTTGCACAAATACTGGAATAAGGGAGTACAAGAAAGACTACGTAAGGAAGTTTTTGACCCACAACCTTTTTCTTTCAAAAATGGATCTTTAAGAAAGTATTTCGAGAAGTATATAAATAAAAGCAAATACTGGAATGAACCAATCCCGACGCAGGATATCATTCGAATATTAAAGGGCAAACTTCCACCTGAGGTTAAGGAAAAACTTCTACATGTGCCTGAACAACATGTGGAAGATTTTCTAGCCACATTGGATTCAATAGACATTCTGTTCGAAGAATCACGTGTGCGCTATAACCAGCCAAGTTACCAACCTAACAAATACAATAGTAACAACAAACAGTATGGAAACTAACCTTTTGCACACAATTCACCAAACCCACAGGTGAATTATTTCCAGAAAAATGTGAAATTTGGTAACGAAAATCCCGACCAGAGTAATCATGACCAACAATATGAACAAACATATAAACGGAAATGGAGGAAGAATAATAAGAAGAGGAAAGCATACTATCAAGATGGGAATTATCAGCAAAAACGCCGATATCAGCAACCAACCCAAGAATATCACAACCAACCACAAACTTCAGGTTGGGTACCAAATGATAATGCAAATGAATGGAGAAATCAACCACCAATAATAACCGACGTAACGGAGCAGACATCTACTAATAATGGACAATCGTCAAACTAAACTCGACTGTCAGAAGCCCCGACGGTGCAGTCGAGGAAGTTTTCAGGGGCGAAAATTCAAGCGTCAATTTTTTTCGGTACAATGATGGCAGATTATTAATAGAAGAACTTCAGCAGGATATGATGCCTTGTCAAGAGGAACATATCACTGTACCTGTTGCGAAAATTCAGGCGGCGATTGAAGGCATTACTGTGCAAGTTACTTTAGATACAGGAGCAGCAGTAAATGTCGTTTCTGAGAAGTTATTTCAAAGAATACTTCAGAAAGCAAATCCACCGATTTTTCCTGTTCAATGTCGTAGAATTGTAGGTCCTACTGGTCATAAGTCTTCTCAGGTTAAAGTGCAGACTCAACTCCAGTTAGATATAGGAAATGTAGCTATAAATTGCACGTTCCTTGTAATAGAAAAATTGGTTGAGGACTGTATCCTGGGTATAGATGGATTTAGAGAGAGAAATTGGCATATCGATTTTTCTCTAGGCCGTGCCAGTTTTACAATAATGGATCAGAAACATCAACTGAATCTTCTCAGGGAATATAGTTCCCATGGAAAGTATTGTCAGGGACGAAAGCTGCAAATAAAGTGGATACATAGCAAACCTGTACGGTATTACCAAATTAATTACTTGCAACCCGTTTTAAACCCTGAAGATATGGTATATGAAAAGGTGCAAGAACCTGAATATTTGCAACAACACCAAAGAAAGCAATTATATAATCTTCTACAGGAATATCATGAAGTCTTTCAAGAAAGACCTGGTGTAATCAAGGGATACACATGCCATTTAGATGTGATACCACACCAAGTTTTCTGCCGTATTTTTTTATCCAGTACCGTGGCACCAACGAAAGGCAGTTGATGCGGAAATCCACCAGATGCTTGAATGGGATCTGATCGAACCTTCGACGAGTCCATACTGTAGTCCGCTTCATGTTGTCTCGAAAAAGGGAGGAAAAATTCGTCTCGTGCTAGACGCACGGCAGATAAATAAGATTATCGTGCCCATGCGAACTCACCCGGAAAATATCGATGAGCTAATTCAAAAGTTCGAGGGGTTGAAATACTTAACAAATATTGATTTGAGAAGTTCATTTTGGCAGGTGGCTCTAGACGAACCATCAAAAAAGTACACCGCATTTGTACATGCAGGTAGAAGCTATCAATTCAAGGTTTTACCTTTCGGACTAAACGTGAGCTCAGGAGTTTTTACAAATGCTCTGGATTATGCATTGGGGCCTGCACTTCGAAGCAATTTAACTTTGTTTGTGGACGACATGCTCATAGCTACGACCACATGGGAGGAGCACGTTGATTTATTGAGAAGAGTGTTAGAACGTTTCAAGGAAGCAGGCATAACCGCAAATCTGCAAAAGTCCCATTTTGCTCGAGATAAAATCAAATTTTTGGGTCATCTTATAAATGGAAAAGGCATCTTACCGGACTCCGAGAAACTAAAGGCAATCAAACACTTTGCAGTTCCAGCAACAAAAAGACAGTTAAAGGGCTTCCTCGGAGTTGTCTCTTTTTTGAGGCGTTTCATTAACGACCACTCTATTAATGCAGAACCGTTGTACAGCTTGTTGCGCAAAAATACTCCGTGGATGTGGACGCAACAATGTCAGAATGCATTTGAAGCAATAAACATGCCTTAGTCAATTCACAAATATTATATCATCCAGATATGAGCCAAGAATTCGGTTTAATGGCAGATGCTTCGGAAATTGGAATAGGTTCATGCCTCTTCCAAGTAAAGATGATAGACAGAAAATCAACTTTCTGTCCAATAGCCTTTGCTAGCCGACTCTTAACTGCTTGTGAAAGAACATATACGACTACCGAAAGGGAAGCATTGGCCGTAGTCTGGTCATTTAAGAAATTTTACTATTACTTACATGGAGTGAAGACAACAGTATACTGTGACCACAAAGCGTTAAGTTTTTTGCAAACGTCTAAGTTATTACATTCAAGATTAGCAAGATGGACGCTCTCACTCCAAGAGTTTCAATTTGAAATTAAATACCTAAGCGGACAGGATAATTTCATCGCTGATGCACTGTCTAGAATGCCAGATGGAGATTTGTCAACTATCAACATCACGGACAATCCGTCCGAATTTAATGTTCTTATTATGACTGTTGGAATACATAGGAAACATTTTCTTGACATGTGTAAGAACATGGAAAAACTACAGAATGAAGATCCTCGTTGGCATTCAATAAAGGAAACTTTAGCAAAGCCTGGAAACGATGATCTGAAGAGACTGTACAAAGTTGAGGACGACGTCTTATTTTTCAAAGGGCATCTTGATTCCGATAATTGGAAGGTGTGTATTCCCGAGAAGAATGAGAATGACTTAATTTTGCACACGCACATCACTTGGGGACATTTTGGAGTATTAAAGTGTGCTCGGAAGATTCAAGCATATTGCTACTTCCCAAACATTCGCAGGAAAGTGCACAGACAGTTAAGGAAATGTAAAATTTGTCAGCTAGCCAAACCAGGAAATTTTTGTGTGAAAGATTTCCTACATCCTATTATACCCACTAAACCGCTGTCAATCATTTCGGTCGACGTCTGTGGTCCTCTACCATCATCAAGGGGAGGATGCAAGTATATTGTAGCTTTTCTTGATATATTCACTAAGTATGTCAAACTTTATCCGTTAAAATCAGCTACTGCTGCATCCATAGCCAAGAAGCTGGTCAAGGATTATATAGTCAAGGTAGGCAAACCAGAGGCTATTCTTTCTGACAATGGGTCAATGTTCACTGGATTTCGTTGGAGGCAAACATTAGCCATTTGTGGTATAAAACAAATTCTAACATCAGTGTACCACCCTTCAGCGAATCCCGTGGAACGAATCTTTCGTGAATTAAACCGGTTCATGAGAACATATTGCCACAACCAGCAACCCAAATGGATCGATTATCTTCACGATTTTCAGAAAATTGTAAACAATATGCCACATACTACGACAGAATACACCCCATACGAACTGATGTTTGAAAAACAGAAACAGAATGACTGGATTCGACCAATTCCTAAAGTAGCTATTAACTTCGGCGAATCCCGTGGAACGAATTTTTCGTGAATTAAACCGGTTCATGAGAACATATTGCCACAACCAGCAACCCAAATGGATCGATTATCTTCACGATTTTCAGAAAATTGTAAACAATATGCCACCTACTACGACAGAATACACCCCATACGAACTGATGTTTGGAAAACAGGAACAGAATGACTGGATTCGACCAATTCCTAAAGTAGCTATTAACAAAATAGACCTACAAAATAAAGTATGAGAATCCTTACTTAATATAATGGACAAGGCAAGAAAAAGGAAAATATATTTTGACAATCGACTTGGAAAAATAAAAACATATAAAGTGAAAGACCAAGATTTAGTAAAAACTCATCCTAAGGCTTCACTTATACAGAGGAAGAACGCAAAATGGCAATTATTGTGTCAAGGACCATTTGTGATTACCAAAATACCCCATCCAGGAACTTATGTTTTGAAGGATGTGAAGAATGGAAAGGTGAAAGGAATGTATCCTCATCACTTGTTAAAGCAATTTCATGATGACTGAAGATTCTGAAGACTGAAAATACTATTTTTATCAAATAATATTGATTAGAGAATTGTCATTAAACCTATGAATCATACTTAGGATAGTTTCTTTCTTTTTGCAATTTAGTTGTTAGTTTTTCTTTTCATGCATAATGTACGAGAGATATGCAGACATTATGTATTTGTTTTCCACTGTAAAGATAAGTTTTCTTTTCAGTATGCAGAGAATTTAGCTATAGTATGAATGATTTCTTTTAAAATTTTTTTTATTTAGTCGATAGTAACTTCAATCAGGTTTCACAATGCATAATGACCATGGGTTAGTGACTCAAATGAATCTGGTCTATGGCAAGATATTTTTTCTTATGTCAATTTAACAATCTCAATTTATGTTTGTATTTGCTTTTTTACTCGCTGAGCTGAAGTCATGCTGTTTGGAAGGGGTAACCCGTTCTCAGTTTTAAAAGAACGCCTATCACTTTGTTTCAATCTTTTGTGATGAACATTGTCTTTAGAATTGTACTATTGTTGTAACGTACCTGTGTATGTAAATTATGTTATATCAATTGTTGCTTGCGAAGTTACCAACTGAGCGAATGCCTTTCAGTTATAAGCACATCAACAAGTGTTAAAGTCCATCTGAAAGATGACGAGCATAAGTTGACACGGCAGCTCCAGTTGGATTTGTGTATAGTGCATTCTAGGGTTGTTGATAGAAATGAAGAACACCTTACGACTTCCAAATATTTCGAATTCAGGACAGAGAATTAGAAAGAACTTTAGATTAGATTCTATTTCAGCTCAGCATAGATCAAACACCTTTTCCACGGAACTTACACTGACTCTTATTTTCATGTTAACCATATGCGGAAAACCATAATACCCACGAGGAGACGGTGAAATGGGAATAGAATTCAATCAGTTACCCGGAGATGACTGATAGAAGGGAATCGTAGATGGACGTAAAACCAACGCGTCGACGGTTCACCTCAAGACACAGAAGATTAACAGTGTTGTGTTTCTTTTGTGAACAGTGTTTAAATTCATTCAAAAAAAATCTATATTGTAATTTTTTTTTATTTTCCATTGTAATTCAATTAATTATCTTTGCAAATGAGAAATACGAGGATGGTAAATCTACCCCGAGGTTTTCCTTGGTTTTCCTTTGTGGGGCTTGACGGAATGGCTAGATTATCCGTTTGAGACATCCCAAGGTGAGTGACAGAAGCTTTGAGTGATGATGAAAAGGGTTTCTGATCACATCTCATGCCATCCTCGACAAATGAATAAAAGCAAGCATGTAAGCTATGCATATATGCTGCATCAGAAATTCAGCACAGGCTTTGTCAGCAGTATATGCACCCAAATCTATAATTTACGTTTAGATAGTCATTCACTAATACCAAAAATCATAAGAAATACAGTGGACATTAATACTCTAGTGGACTTTAATACAGCGTCATAAACAATCACCGATATAGTGTTGTGTGAACGCTCGTGTTTGTTTTTGCCCAAAACCGTTCGTCCACAAGAGGGGCATATATGATGTATCATGCAGCGTAACTTGCTGTGACAGTGCGAGAGAGAGACAAAGATATTGTTTATTACTCTGTGGTGGTCAGCGCTCACATAATTATTCTTAGGATATAGAGGTTTTGGTTCTTGTTGAGAGTAATTTTAGGAGAGAAGAGCCATTCTTGTGATGTAAAAAATCGACGCCATTGCGAGTTTTTGATTCACATTGTAAAATATAAGTGCATATGGAAGGAAATCAGTTAATAGAACAATAAAAAATTGTTCATTTCAAGAAGGTACGTCTTATTATACACCCAGCGATATACTGCAATAGTGATTTACTAATAAACTCCAGCTGAGATCAGTTCCGACGGGAGCGTTCAGTTCTAGTGAAATAGTTCGATGTTTTCTTCGGAAAAGAAGTCACTTCATGGATCATTCAAATCCACAATAGTAACTGGACATTTCTCAGAACTGAAAGCAATCTGATTGCTATGCAACAGAGCCCCGAAGAATATTTCTCCGTACTTTGGTTCCCACTTTCAGCTCAACACGGTATCTGCAGCATCTGGAGCAGATTTCTACAACAGCGGAAGAGTGTAATCGCTATCAGTTTCACACACCGCCCTGTGTACGCTGTATGTATTTACCCACAACAGTGAACATACAGTTACTCACACCCATAGAAAGACAATACTAGGTGGTGTGGGGAAACATTTCAGTATAAAGGCCCTGTAGAGCTAAACAGTAATTAGCCTAGTAATAAATGGAGTCTTTATAATGTCCCAAACACGGATGCGACCATCATGATGCTGTAAACAGAACCTGGATTCATCCGAAAAAATGACGTTTTGCCATTCGTGCACCCAGGTTCGTCGTTGATTACACCATCGCAGGCGCTCCTGTCTGTGATGCAGCGTCAACGGTGACCGCAGCCGTGGTCTCCAAGCTGATAGTCCATGCTGCTGCAAACGTCGTCGAACTGTCCGTGAAGGTGGTTATTGTCTTGCAAACGTCCCTATCTGTTGACTCAGGGATCGAGATGTGGCTGCACGATCCGTTACAGCCATGCGGATAAGATGCCTGTCGTCTCGACTGCTAGTGATACTAGGCCGTTGGGATCCAGCACGGCGTTCCGTATTACCCTTCGGAACCCACCGATTGCATATTCTGCTAACAGTAATCGGATCTCGACCAACTCGAGCAGCAATGTCGCGATACGATAATCCGCAATCGCGATAGGCTACAATCCGACTTTAATCAAAGTCGGAAACGTGATGGTACGCTTTTCTCCTTCTTACACGAGGCATCACAACAATGTTTCACCAGGCAACGCCGGTCAACTGCTGTTTGTGCATGAGAAATCGGTTGGAAACTTTCCTCATGTCAGCACGTTGTAGGTGTGGCCACCGGCTCCAACCTTGTGTGAATACTCTGAAAAGCTAATCATTTTCATATCACAACATCTTCTTCCCGTCGGTTAAAGTTCACGTCTGTAGCACGTCATCTTCGTGGTGTAGCAATTTTAATGGCCAGTAGTGTAGATCCTTTCCCGGAAACTCGCTATATCAGAAACATACAATTTTTTCACCTACAAATTCTTGTTATATCCGCGTCTGTGATTATTTTTGTTATAATTTTCATTATTATTATTATTATTATTATTATTATTATTATTATTATTATTATTATTATTACTACTATTTTCGCTACTCGTGGCAGCAGCAGCATAGTGCAAGTACTGCTAGTATTAACTTTATTAATTCATAATCAGGAATTTTTACTCACATCTTCGCTATGGACACTCAGATAGTTTTAATGTTATTTCTCATATTAAAATTTTTATTTCTTAGGTAAGAATGATGTAAAAATGGTACTGTACATATGAAACTCTGGTCAGATGTAAGAGAGGGCCTGATAGCGTTTATAAGATCAACTTCAATAAACAAACTATTCAACTGTATGTAGGTGACACGTAAAGTAATATCCACAAAAGATCAGTTATTGACTACTTTTCATAGCATTTATCAATATGGCAATCCGTATAACGCCTGTCTTATCTACACTGTCACAAACATTTATCAGTGTAGATAAGACAGGCGTTACATCAGGGTCGGCCATAGCGTGCCACAGCGTACGCGAGCACGATGCGAACCGCGTGCGGCCCCAGGCTCGCTCTGTATCGCCCGATACTTCTCACAAAAAAAGAACATGACAAACGAGAACTGTAAGATGTACGACCTGTTCTAAAAGATCATGTAACAGGTATTTAATTTTGCAATAAACAAATAAATACTCGGTACAGTGCGACATTTCAGAAAGGATAAGAATTCTCAATATCCGTTATGCGATATACAGTCCCATAATCGACGGGTACCGGAAACAACATGAAAAAAGAATTATTTATCGATTTAGATGGCATTCAAAGAGCAAAACGTAACAACGATCCACAGTCGGGATTCATCAAGAAATATTTTGTGCTAAATTAGCAGGCATGGAGCATGTGAGGAAATTGGTGACACGATCAGTAAATATTTTGAAGTCGCTCGCAATTTTGCACTGTCAGTTGCAACAGTTTTCGATGGAACTGAGGGAAGAGTGTGGTTAAATCGAGGGGCATGCCTGGTACGATTTTTTAATTTAAAACGCGCTTTTGTTGAATTTTTGAACGAAAAAGGGGGGATGGGGCAGAAACGAAAACTGGAACATCGAGGATGGATTACAGATCTTCACTTTGAGTGGGCTTGACTGCCCTCTGCTCACAATAAGACACTGCAAAGTGAGAAAAAATTTATTTTTGATTTGATGTAGATGCACTTAAAGATAAATTTGCATTTTGTAAGGGAGAGATTACGACAAAAATTACTGTCCATTTCCCTAAGTTCACTGGCGTTGAGAAAAACGCGAGGTTTGAAGAATTCATTGTGGCCCTGAAAGAATTACAAGGATGGATTTATAATAGTTTTGAGGACACTGCCAATCTTATATCTGTTATCGAGACCGTTTGCTGTTTCAGCTGAAGGCCCCTCTGTGCGTATTCTGATGGGACTGATCAATCTGCAGTGTCATTCCCATGTAAAACACAAATTCTTTCACGTTAAAACTGTCCGGGAGGTCTACATTATTTCCGTCGGGAAAAATTCCGATGTTTCCATGATGAAGTTGCAATAAACCAACGAACGTGATAAAATGTTTGTTTCGATATATATATATATATATATATATATATATATATATATATATATAGAGAGAGAGAGAGAGAGAGAGAGAGAGAGAGAGAGAGAGAGAGAGAGGGAGAGAGGGAGAGGGAGAGGGAGGGGGAGAGGGAGAGAGAGAGGGATGGGGAGAGGGAGAGAGAGAGGGAGGGGGAGAGGGAGAGAGAGAGAGGGAGGGGGAGAGGGAGAGAGAGAGGGAGGGGGAGAGGGAGAGAGAGAGGGAGGGGGAGAGGGAGCGGGAGAGGGAGAGGAGGGACAGAGGGTGGAGAAAAATTGTGTTACGAAGTTATAACCCTTGATAGCTGATGCCAGCAGGAACCAAAATTACTAATGTTGTGTGGGTCGACAACGCACCATTTTTAATGTACGGAAACTTGGCGCCACGCGCTCCAATTGGCCGCGAGATTGCCCTGTTGCCGTTCGTCGGTTGATGGGCAGCGCTGTGGTTGTCGGTTCACACATACAAACGTCCCTCGCCCCGTCACTGCCCCAACATGATACGCACATGTGTCGAATAGGCCTTGCTGTTTGTCTGCACCTCACGTCAGAGGCATTCACACGTAAGCTTCGCTTCAGATCACACACACGTCATCTGTGATTTAGTAATACAGTACACATGGCGGCACAGTTTTCGTTTGAAATATGGTTTCTGTTTATGGACTAGCCGACGGTAATGCCCATGAAGCTCGACGGTTGTATGAGGAACGGTACCCAGCAAGACGCCACCCACACCCGCAAATGTTTACAGCAATTCACCGGCGACTTGGCGAAACGGGCTAGTTAGGAGGATATCATGGTGATGCTGGAAGACCTCGAACATGATGAGATGTTGCATTTGAAAAGACTGTTCTCGAGCGCTTCGAGGAGGCACCTACCACAAGTACTCGAGTGGTTGGACACGACATAGGGGCCACTCATCGGTTAATCTGGGAGGTTTTGAGGGATGACGGCCAGCACCCATTTCGTTTCCATCCCGTCCAAGATCTAAATCCTGTGGCAGACTATGAACACAGGCTAGGATACTGCCGGTAGTTTCTGCGACGTGTTGCACGAGATCCCGACTTCCCCGCCATTGTGTTGTTTACTGACGTGTTCACTTCCCAACGGGATGGCCTTTACCACACTCGAAACGTACATTACTGGGCAAGGGGAAATCCTCACGTCACGTAGGTCCACGGACACCAGAAACGATTATCGCTCAACATTTAGGCAGGCATTGAGGGTGGTCACTGATTGGGCCGGCCCGTCTACCTCCTCGACTTAACGAGTCAAATTGCCTTTACTTTTTGCAAGAAACTCTACCCGGCTTGCTGGAAGATGTTCCCCTGGACATACGGCTATGCATGTGGGTGCAGCATGACGGGGCGGCCGCACATTACAGTCGTGTTGTGGGTGGATATTTACATGAACTCTTTGAGGGCCGGGTAATTGGCAGACGTGCTCGTAGGACATGGTCCGCCCGATCACCTGACGTTGCGCCACCGGACATTTTCCTGTGGGATTCTTCAAGGTTCTAGTTCACCCACCCGGACGAGAACCACCTAGAAACGAAGAGGAATTGATGGATCACATTCAACATGCCGCCAGTTACATCAGGGCAATGCTAGGAACCTTTGAAAGAGTTCGGAAAAACATGGTTCGGCGTTACCAAGCTTGTGTCGCGTCAGAGGGTCTCCAGTTCGAGCAACTGCTTTAAATAAATAATGTCCTAGCTACAAATAAATGCCCTTTTCAGGGCCGACACAATTTGTAAGAGACTTTCTGTAGGCGAACTAACAGCTGCTGACGGGTTTGTTCCCGTTACGTCTTATCATGAAACTACAATGCATGTGTCTGGACCCCGGCGGATTCGTCCCCAGGCTCCCGGAGTGGAAGGCTGGCGCGCTACCACCGAGCGTGCGGGCTGCCTTGGATATATCGCGATGTCCAGCAGGCAAAACATTCGCGGTCACGCGTTGTCCAGAGCATCCGGCAACATGGCAATCCCGCGGCCAAATGGAGCGCGTAGCGTCAAGTTTCCGTAGTTTAAATGTTGTGCGTTGCCGATCTACACATCATTAGTGATTTTGGTTCCTACTGGCAGCATCAGCTATCCAGGGTTAAAATTTAGTGACTCAATTTTCCTCCACTTTATATATGTGTGTGTGTTAAAGGATTTTTCGATCATGATACTAAATAAGTTGCAACCTCAGTGCGAAAATCTGTGAAATAGTCTGCGTCTGTCCGTATGCCGACGTTGTGTACAAGATGAAAATTATTTTCTGTCTTAAGTGCGCCAAAAAATAATTAAATAACGACGAAAATTTGTTGTGTTTGTGATGTATGTTGTTCAGAAACATGAAAGCACGTCGTTTGCAGTGTGATTGTAATGCCATTTAAATGCGGCACTTTGGCGGTTTCTATCTCTTCTCCCTCCTATCACTGAGACAGGGTAATGTGGCAGTGGGGGAAGTATGCTGGCAGGAGAGACAGTTATGGCGCAAGCCAGAGCCCTTTCCATGTGCTGAGTTCGTGGTTTTTCCATAATGATAAATGTCTGTAAATTTAAATAAATGGGCGTCACTTTTACAACAAACAGAAGCGCACAATACATCACAAACAGGAAAAAGAGCAATTGACCAACTTACCTTTCTGCTATGATGTGAGAGGATTACAAAGGGGACAAAGGGCTTCCAGTAAAGGTCAGTCATAGAGAGCATCACCATATATGACGCTGAAATATGGTAGCTAAAAAAAAGAGATAAAAATGAACTAATGTCCCTTGAGACATTGACGCATCTTCAGATATGACATTGTAAATAACAGAATACGAGATATTATAGGAAAGAAAAGCACTATTTTCGATGCCATAGACAGCAAAATATTAGCTTGGTACGGCCACCTACAACGAATGGATGGTAACCGATGGCCGAAAAAATCTATGAATGTTCATCAGATGAGGGAAGAGAACGCGGAAGACCACCTAGAAAACGGATGATATGAACTGAAGGGGCCCTCAGGAAGAAGATTGGACAGAAAGGAAACTGTGGAAGCTGAGAAGTGGAAGACGACTACCATCGTTATCCAGAGGACCATCTGATACCTCGGTAATGTGACACATTAGAGAATGCAGTTAAAGCTGACTGTCAACATGTGTACATATGTCAAAGAGTACAAACCAAAGATGTTTGTTACGGGAAACAAACCAAAGCAGAGACCTAACTTATCTTTCATGGTACATTCATTATTTCAAATCGATACTTGACACAGTACATAATTAGAGAATAAAAATTTTGCCATAGAATTATCTACATAAAACTGAATAAATTTTGTGCATTTATTTATGTTTCTTTCTTTGTTTTGTGGGATACAGACACTGAGATGATGGGGTAATACTGTGACCGGTAATAATAAAGCACAATAAATTAATAGATTTCTTTGTCATCCATTTAAAAAAATGGCAACGGCCTTGCCGCAGTGGCTACACCGGTTCCCGTGAGATCACCGAAGTTAAGCGGTGTCGGGCGTGGTCGGCCCTTGGATGGGTGACCATCCAGGCCGCCATGCGCTGTTGCCATTTTTCGGGGTGTGATGCCAATTGGGGAGCTAGTCGACCGAATAGTAGCGGCTTCGGTCAAGAATACCATCATAACGACCGGGAGAGCGGTGTGCTGACCCCACGCCCCTCCTATCTGCATCCTTATCTGAGGATGACACGGCGGTCGGATGGTCCCGGCAGGCCACTCGTGGCCTGAAGACGGAGTGCATTTAAAAAAATACGGTTCTAGCGCAATATGACATCGCTCACGTGTTCTATAAGACTGGATGCATTTTCGTCATTCCGATTCTCAAAATACTCAGCTATGGTTCTTACCTTGTAGTATGGACTACCGCTCGGCGTAAATAGATGTGCGGTTATCTGAAGAATTCCGCTTGTACTTGTCGTCAGCTGCTGGGCTAACACCATTTGCGTTTGGTGAAAGGCGCTGAAGTCAGACACTCTATCTTTCCTTTCCACTCTAAGTTAAATCAATGATTTCTTTGTATCGGTAGTACACTGTGCACATACACTGATCAGCCAGTATATTATGACTACCTAACTAATATCCGGTATGTCCATTTTTGGCAAGGATAACAATGGCGACGCGTCGTGGCATGGAAGCAGTGAGGCCTTGGTAGGTCGCTGGAGGGAGTTGGTACCATATTTGCACGCGCAAGTCACCTGATTCCCGTAAATTCCACGGAGGGGGCGATGAACTCTGACGCCACGTCAATCACATCCCGGATGTGTTTGATCGGTTTCAGATCTGGTGAGTCGGGGGCGACCACATCAATTAGATCTCGCCACTGTTTTCCTCAAACCACAGCATTGTACTCCTGGCCTTGTGACGTGGCGCATTATCTTGTTGAAAAATGCCACTGACCTCAGATAACGTGGTCGTCATGAAGGCGTATACGTGGTCTGCAAACAGAGTGCGACATCACTTGGCCATCGTGGTGCCCTGCACGAGTTCCACTGGACTTATGGGTGCCCACGAGAATGCTCCCCAGAGAATCACGGAGCCGCCACCATCTTGTGTCTGTCCCGCAGTACAAGTGTCAAGGAGCTGTTCCCCTGGAAGACGACGCATACGCGCCCTCCTATCGGCCTGATGAAGAAGGAATCGGGATTCATCAGACCATACAACGCTCTGCCACTGCGCCAACGTTCATTACCGATGGTCACGTGTCCATTTCATTCGTAGTTGCCGATGTCGTAGTGTTAACATTGGAACATGCATAGGTGGTCGACTGAGGAGGCCCATCGTTAGGAGCGTTCGGTGCACTGCCTATTCAGACACACTTGTACACTGCCCAGCGCTAAGGTCGCACGTTAGTTCCGGCGCGGTACGCCGCCTGTCCTGTTTTACCGTTCTGCCCAGGCTACAACGCGTGGCTCATGCCGAGCGTCCGGGCCATCACAGTCTACCCTCTGTCAGACATGTCGCGCGCCTTTCGCATTCTGCACACGGACAGCACGCTCACGAATACTACAAGCACCGTGCGTGTGCCTGATTAGCAGTCAATCCTCGTCATGTACCGCTGCTGTCGCCTGGACGTGTTTGTATCGATAGTAGAGCGGTGGTCGTAATGTTCCGGCTGAGCAGCGTGTGTCTTGTAATGTTTTACATGTCCTTCAAGTGATCTAGATATGCTGAGCCTCACTGTAGTGATCATAATGCGCTGGCTAAATGCCCTATGATCATCGTCATAGTACTGACCACTGATAACTGCCCTACGTAAAGGAAGCGATGTTGTTTGTACATGGAGGAGATACAGAGAGACAGGAACTGTCGATGACATGCCTTGCTCAGGCCGCCCGAGGGCTACTACTGCAGTGGATGATCGCTATCTACGGATTATGGCTCGGAGGAACCGTGACACCAACGCCACCATGTTGAATAATGATTTTCATGCAGCTACAGGGAATCGTGTTACGACTCAAACTGTGCGCAATAGGCTGCATAATGCGCAAATTCACTTCGGACGTCCATGGCGAGGTCCAACTTTGCAACCACGACACCATGCAGCGCGATACAGATGGGCCCAACAACATGCCGAATGGACCGCTCAGGATTGGCATCATGTTCAGTTCACCGATGAGTGTCACATATGCCTTCAACCAGACAATCGTCAGAGACGTGTTTGGAGGCAACCCGATCAGGCTGAACGCCTTCGACACACTGTCCAGCGAGTGCAGCAAGGTGGAGTTTCCCTCCAGTTTGGGGTGGCATTATGTGGGGCCGACGCACGCCCATGGTAGTCACGGAAGGCGCCGTAACGGCTGTACGATATGTAAATGCCATCCTCCGGCCGATAGTGCAATCATATCGGCAGCATATTGGCCAGGCATTCGTTTTCATATATGACAATTCGCTTCCCCATCGTGCACATCTTGTGAATGACTTCCTTCAGGATAATGACATCGCTCGAATAGAGTGGCCAGCATGTTCTCCAAACATGAACCCTATCGAACTGCCGGGGAAAGGTTGAAAAGATCCGTTTATGGACGACGTGATCCACCAACGATTCTGGGATATCTACACCGAATCGCCGTCGAGGAGTGAGAAAATCTGGACCAAGAGTACCTTGATGAACTTGTGGATAGTATTCCACGACCAATACAGGCATGCATCAATGCAAGAGAACGTGCTACTGGATATTAGAGGCACCGCTGTGTACAGCAGTCTGGATCACCACCTGTGAAGGTCTCGCTGTGTGGTGGTAAAACATGCAATGCGTGGTTTTCATGAGCAATAAAAAGGGCGGAAATGATGTTTATGTTGATCTCTATTCCAGTTTTCTGTACAGGTTCCGGAACTCTCGGAACCGTGTGATGCAAAACTTTTTTTGATGTGTGTATTAACAGTGAAGTCATAGAACCAGTTGATGGGCTTCTGTATTAAGAACAGTTTAAGGGAATGGTTGGATGGACATCACCACACATACATAGGAGAGTAGAAATGTTCCGGCATGTTTCTGGCGAACTATATAGGATTTTAAAAATTGAGCTTACGATGTGTTTTCATAGAACTGTTTACAATGAATTATGGGAGTGAGTCATCCACTTTTAATGTGAAAAACATTCAAAACTAACAATGGAGACTGATGTGTTAGCAGAAGAGCCAACACCGTGTTACGAGTGGAGGCCGAAATGCACGCATTTTAGCTCACGCAGGCTGGCGTGAGGAGGGAAGAACTATACTGACGTGAGGTCTGGAACATGACAAGGAATGAGAATTCAGAAAGCGGACGTAATTAGTTTGATACTTAATTTTAATCCATTAATGATGAGCGTCGATCTTGGCGGTTCATGATTCACAATATTATCTGTTCAGAATTCATTATAGAAGTAATTATAGTAACTGAATATGGCGCCTTGCTAGGTCGTAGCAAATGGCGTAGCTGAAGGCTATGCTAAACTGTCGTTTCTGCAAATGAGAGCGTATGTATATAGTGAACCATCGCTAGAAAAGTCGACTGTACAACTGAGGCGAGTGCTAGGGAGTCTATCTAGACCAGACCTGCCGTGTGGCGGCGCTCGGTCTGCAATCACTGATAGTGGCGACACGCGGGTCCGACGTATACTAACGGACCGCTGTCGATTTAAAGGCTACCACCTAGCAAGTGGGGTGTCTGGCGGTGACACCACAGAGACAGCTTGTGGGGAGCAGCTGTGAGAAACAGTAAAACAACCAAATGGAGAATTTAACGGCATGGGAGAGACGTTATAATTATGACCCTAAAGATAGTGCAGTGGCGATGGACAGGACATGTAGCCAGGCAGATGGATGAGTGATACACAAATTAAATTTTTTGGTGCACTGCAAGACATAGGGAAATACAGAGAAGACAGCCTCATTGAAGGTGGGTAGATGGTCTTAGAGAAGTTGCACAAACGGTGTTGATGTCTATAGCCCAACATCATAATGTATGGGCAAAATGTAGAAGATCCTTTGTCCTCAGTGAAGACTGAATGGCCGATAATGAAAATGGAGACCAAGAACGAAATTTTTTTGATGGCAATGTGATCTGTGAGCCACACCAGTCACTTTTACCCAAATCCTCGTACTTAAGGAAGTGAATGAGTTGACGAATCTCTCCCCTCTTCTTTCTCAATATTCCGAGGACTGAACTAGCTGTCATTGTCGTGTGGGGTGGAGTCTGATCACGTTTAACACCATCATTCGAAGCACCCGATCAACGTGACTAAGACAGTCCTCGAGAAACCGAACAGAAAAAAGGAACAGTCACACGAGGTAGACGATTGAAAGTAGATACCATAACCTACCTAAAGCTATTTTGATTCGACGTTGCAAGCTTTAGATTCTTTTACGTTATATAAATTTGGTTCAACAAAATATTGATTTTATTTTACTGATTCTATTACATCGGCATGCTACTCTGAAAACGACTGTGGAGTGCATGGCATAGGGTACTTAGTACCTGCCTAGGTAGCCGTGTGTGTTAACAGGACCGCTTTGGAGACAAGGTTTGCCGGCTCGGATCGTATCCGCCCGGCGGATGAACGAGGAGGGGTCGGGGTGCTGGCAGGCCTAAATGTGGTTTTTAGGCGTTTACCACATCCCACAAGGTGAATATTGGGCTGGTTTCCATATTCCGCCTAAGATTCACGCTAAAGCAAACATTTAGAACATGTTCTTACACTTCCACACAGAATTCACTCCCGACGCAGAGAGGTAGGGAACATTGCTTCTGTCCCGGGGTGTGAATAAGAGACGGATGACCTTAGCTGTTTGGTCTCTTGAAACATTTACTCAGTAGCGTGGTTAGTATCGTACCACATGTTAGGGTCTCCTCCCTTCCAATGGCGTACGGAGCACGTGTTGTAAATGGTGTAATTTTGTCCACACGATCCATACGGGAGCGACACATAGAGGCTGTAGAATGTCTCAGGATTCTTCACTTGAAACTGGTTTTGAAACTTTTTAGGCAGCCTTTCGCGGGATAATTCGTGTCTATCTTCAAGCATCTGCTAATTCAAGATTTCCACCTGTCCGTGACACTCTACAGTAATTCAGACGAACCCCTGAACATTCATGCAGCACTTCTTTGAGTGCGTTGAATAGCCCCTGTTAGTCCCATTTGGTATGACTCCCTCACTCATAAGCAATATTCTAGAATGCGTTGTACGAATGACTTGTAAGAAGTCTCTTTTTTAGACACTGAATGTCGCTAATATTATACCAATGAACTGTCTGAGCATACGTTATCGTTCCATTTCATATCCCTACAAAGTGTTACACCCAGATCTTTCTATGAGTCGACAAACACCAATTTTGGTTCATTAATAATGTAATCATAGGATACCTTATTTTTCTTCGTCTTGTGAAGTTTATAATTTAACATTTCTGCATGTTTGAAGAAACCTCCCATTTTGACCACTCTGACATCCCATTAAGATCCGCTTGGACAATGTACAGCTTTGTTGTTCGAATAGTACACTACTGGCCACTAAAATTGCTACACCAAGAAGAAATGCAGATGATAAATGGGTATTCATTGAACAAATATATTATACTAGAACTGACATGTCATTACATTTTCACGCAATTTGGGTGCATACATCCTGACAAATTAGTACCCAGAACAACCACCTCTGGCCGTAATAACGGCCTTGATACGCCTGGACATTGAGTCAACAGAGCTTGGATGGTGTGTATAGGTACAGCTGCCCAGGCAGCTTCAACACGATACCACAGTTCATCAAGAGTAGTGACTGGCATATTGTGACGAGCGAGTTGGTCGACCACCATTGACCAGACGTTTTCAATTGGTGAGAGATCTGGAGAACGTGCTGGCCAGGGCAGCAGTCGAACATTTTCTGTATCCAGAAACGACCGTACAGGACCTGCAACATGCGGTCGTGCATTATCCTGCTGAAATTTAGGGTTTCGCAGCGATCGATTGAGGGGTAGAACCACGGATCGTAACACATCTTAAATGTAACGTCCACTGTTCAAAGTGCCGTCAATGCGAACAAGAGGTGACCGAGACGTGTAACCAATGGCACCCCATACCATCACGCCGGGTGATACGCCAGTATGGCGATGACGAATACACGCTTCCAGTGTCCGTTCACCGCGATGTCGCCAAACACGGATGCGACCATCATGATGCTGTAAACAGAACCTGGATTCTTCCGAAAAAATGACGTTTTGCCATTCGTGCACCCAGGTTCGAAGTTGAGTACACCATCGCAGGCGCTCCTGTCTGTGATGCAGCATCAAGTGTAACCGCAGCCATGGTCTCCGAGCTGATAGTCTTTGCTGCTGCAAACGGCGTCGAACTGTTCGTGCAGATGGTTGTTGTCTTGCAAATGTCCCCATCTGTTGACTCAGGGATCGTGACGTGGCTGCACGATCCGTTACAGCCATGCGGATAAGATGGCGGTCATCTCGACTGCTAGTGATACGCGGCCGTTGGGATCCAGCACGCCGTTCCGTATTACCCTCCTGAACCCACCGATTCCATATTCTGCTAACAGTCATTAGATCTCGACCAACGCGATCATCAATGACGCGATACGATAAACCGCAATCGCGATAGGCTACAATCCGACCTTTATCAAAGTCGGAAACATAATGGTACGCATTTCTCCTCCTTGCAGGAGGCATCACAACAACGTTTCACCAGGCAACGCCGGTCACCTGCTGTTTGTGTATGAGAAATCGGTGTCAAACTTTCCTCATGTCAGCACGTTGTAGGTGTCGCCACCGGCGCCAACCTTGTGTGAATGCTCTGAAAAGCTAATCATTTTCATATCACAGCATCTTCTTCCTGTCGGTTAAATTTTGTATCTGTAGCACGTCACTTTGGTGGTGTAGTAATTTTAATGCCCAGTAGTGTATTTCATCACCAATAACTCTGACGGCTGCCAGGTCATACTCATCTCAGACTTAAGTTATTCATTCATGTCATCAGTTTAAAGCCGTCCTTGTTGTTCCTGCTTGATTTGCTACTTTTTTGTCTAACACTGTGGCACAGACATCACATACCGATGGCACCGATTTCAAGCCATTACAATGAATTTCCTGCCTGCAGAACAGAGTATTATCTGAAATTCACGCATGACAGCTCTCACTCTATATTAGCTCACTATTGTCATCAGTTAGTCGGACTTCCACGCGTTCACAGGGCGGAAGATATATAAAGTTCGTCCCATAACTTGGTGCCCTTTTTTTGTTTTCATTTTCGGAGAAATTACGGGAGGACCTCCACATTTTTCACATCCGACCCGGCACAGCATTTAGCACGACGTGGGGGCGTATAATTTCGTCATTTCAATTCAATGGCGTGCGTTGTATATGGAGTACTATTCAATCGAACGTGAAATAGCGAGCGCAGCTGCGGAGAGGAATCAGCGCGGGCGAAATTAATTTTTCGCCGGGAGCCGCCTCTCGGGCCCGCTTCGCCGCGGCCGGCGCAGCATTGGCACTGCATTACCGAAGACGATGCGTGAGTTATTGCGCTCATCTGCAGCACGAGGATGAGAAATGTTGATTCAATACAGACGCGAATGCGGCGCCGTGGACGCGGGCGGGGACGCGGCGAAATTAAATTTGGACACCAATCTCTTGATGTCGATGGCAATGGGCGGCGTTTCATATATCGTGAATACAACGGTGATTCCCTCCGGGTGTTCGCTCTAGTTACCGGGCTGCACGCCACATTGTGTACCAGATTTCATCAGGTTCCAGAGGCAGCTGTGGGTGTAGAAACTCTTTCATCGCAGCGAGAGGAGGAAAATGTAATCTGTGCCCGGACAGGGACACAATCTTGCAAACCTTATAGGTAGCGGTGGAAAATTGACTTTATAGATTCGGATTCTTTCATTTCCAGTAGGCAAGGTAGTATAAAATAGTACATCTTGCTTTTGTCAGTGTCAGCATGAAATACCATATATCTTAGTAGAGCAAATCATTGTACTCTCGTTTTTACAGAGTTTTAACAAATTATCAAACCACTTCCAAACGGGTAAATTTTCATTAACACTGAATACATGATCTTACCATCTCTAAAACAGAGCGGCTCCAGATGGCATCGTACCTGGATGTGACTTTGTCCCTGAGGAAGAAATGATACGTTAAAAAGTCTAGAGAGGGAGTGCCCATGTTCAGAAGATGTAAGTATGAGACCAATTCATCGGCCTCACAGATCTCGATTTACGTACACTCTGACGCTCATTTGCTAATAAAATGGTAAATGACCCCCCCTTTTGCCGGCTGCGGTGGTCGAGCGGTTCTAGGTGTTTCAATCTGGAACCGCGTGACCGCTACGATCGCAGGTTCGAATCCTGCCTCGGACATGGATGTGTGTGATGTCCTGAGGTTGGTTAGTTGTAGGGGAGTGATGACCTCAGATGTTAAGTCCCATAGTGCTCAGAGCCATTTGAACCTCTTTTCCTCTTCCTCCTCATAATTATACGATTAGGTGTACCTATCCCATGGGTAGCACAAACAACGTTTACTTCCTCCATTTTTTTTATGTCGTGTGACTAGGTCTAAGTCGCTGCAGTCATGGACTGTGCTGCTGGTTCCGGCGGAGGTTCGAGTCCTCCCTCGGGCATAGGTGTGTGTGTTTGTCCTTAGGATAATCTAGGTTAAGTAGTGTGTAAGCTTATGGACTGATGACCTTAGCAGTTTAAGTCCCATAAGATTTCACACACATTTTAACATTTTTGCCTCCCGTCGGGTAGACCGTTCGCCGGATGCAAGTCTTTCGATTTGACGCCACTTCGGCGACTTGCACGTCGATGGGGAGGAAACGATGATGATTAGGACAACACAACACCCAGTCCCTGAGTGAAGAAAATCTCCGACACAGCCGGGAATCGAACCCGAGCCCTTAGGATTGACATTCTGTCTCGCTGACCACTCAGCTACCAGGGGCGGACTACTTTCACCATTAAACGCTCGATATCATCAATAACCCACATTTTCTCAGATTCTCATATACCAGAAACTTGTTTTGATTTTATTACGAACGGGAATTAAACAGGTGATTCGTTCTAGAACGCCCTTAATCTGTTAGGTAACTGATCTAGATTTCTCATTAATGATTTAAGAGACCATGAGGGCCAATTCTGTATCATTTTCTATTTATACCATGGAATTCACTGCAATCGTTTGCGTAACATCTGCTTTGCTTTCTGTTTTGGTGGCTGCAACCGCTGAGTGTGTCTACTGTTACAAACGCCACCATTTCCACGTACGCGTTTGAAATTAAATCACGTCGCTGAAACTTCAAACTCTTCTTTTGGAGATGACGAGAGTATCGTGTGCCTCAGTTCAAAACTGATTAAAAATTGCCTTACTATCTGAGAATAATGTACAAACGTCCCGTTTTGTAATAACGACTTGTTAATTAATTGTGTATGAAATTACGTTTTTTTAGTGAACGACGTGCCACAAGAGGTGCAAATTATCTCTCTGCTTTCTTCACACTTGCAGTAGCACTGCAAGTAGGATGCGTTAAGTTCTGGTGAGATGTGAGAAAAAAGTGTATTCGAACATACACAAATAGCAATAGCTACAGTCTTTCTATGTGTACAATCATCTCTATTGCTGATACAATTAACGTAATATCGGACCAAATTCTGTAATTTCTCATGGCATAAATTTGACACCGATGATGATACCTCGCACGATGACTTTTTTGTCGTTTTCTCAATGTTACTGAAGAGTCACCATAAAATACGAAGGTTGGAACTTTAATAGCGGCAACAATTAATTTACAGATCGCACAAAATAGATACATGTTTCATAGTTTTACTGACCTTCGAAGTAGTCACCAGTACTGTGTATAACCCGTTACCAGCCATGTGGAAGCCGTAGGATACACTTAGCAGTGCCAGTTGTGTTGACAGTTCAAGTGGCGAGGTCTGTTGCCAGACGAATTTGTAGCAGTTCTGAAGCGAACGCCGTGAAGTGTTTCCTTCAGTTCAGAAATCGAGTTGAACTCACAAGGGCTTAAGTCAGGGGAGTGAAGTAGGTGGTATAGCACTTACCAGCCCCATCAGTCAAACAAATCAGTAACAAATTGCACTGTACGTGCTTGAGCATTGTCTTGCAAAGTGATGGTCAGGTCCTGCAGAAAGTGTCATCGCTTCTGTCTCTAAGCTGGTCGTAGGTCGTGTTCCAAAAATGAACAGCGTAGAGACAGAAGTGATGACACTTTCTGAAGGACCTGACCATCAATTTGCGGAACAATGCTGAAGCACGTACAGTGCAAGTTCTATACCTGATCCTTATGGCTTTCTAGCCAAAAATAGGAAAACACTGTACATAAAAGCTCCCTTTAGTCACTTGCCGCAAGGAGAGACGTCCTAACAACATGTCTGAGCAATTCGACAGTACCCTGCTGCGACCAGTGAACTGCTGGAGATTACTCAGATGAAATTGTTAGGTTGCTGGCGTTCCACCAGCGAGTTAATGCGTAAATATTTAATTTGAGGCTTTGTTGTGTCTTAAGCCAAGTTATTATTCAGATCAAACTATAAACATTGTCAACTGTTGGTGATCGGAAGCAGCAGGAGCTTAAACTAGTAGTCAATTTTATTTCGCTTTTCTGAAGTTTACAGAGAAGTATTTGAAGTAAAACTCATATTTTACAACTGTATATTACTAATTCTTCAATTGCATTACATAAGGAAAGGTTAGTTTTTTATCTATCTATGGAGAGTGTATTTTATACTGATAAAGCATAACAAGACTACCTGCCTGTTCAGCGGGCCACATGCGTTTAGGCATGAAACTAGCATTGAGCTAATTACTTGAATCATATTTTTGACAGCTGTGTCACATTGCACTTTCCACATTGCTGAGGCGTTTTTGCATTGTTAGGCCCTGTTCTGCCTTACACTGTGGTACACCTACCGAACTCTGGAAGTTTTACAGTGCAGCTATCTTTTGATGCAGACAAGCAACAGGAGTATAACAGCAGCAGTTGATTTTATTTCACACTTTTATATTTTGAGAAATAGTAATTAAAGTAAAACACGTTTTGAACAAGTATGTGTTACTAACTCCTTAAGTAGATTGGATAAGCAAACGTTGATTTTCATCTGTCTATAGGAAGTATGTTACACACTTATTCTGGGGTGGGAGGGGGGGCAGTCGATAAACGAGTTTGAAAACATAGTTGACAACATTGCCATCATTTACACTGATCATTACGGCACTTTTTGATAAATAAGTCGGGTCGTTCGGATACTTTTGAGCACAGCCCAGATGAGGCTAAATTGTAACTGGCCCTTTGATTTTAATAGTGGCTACAATATCGTGCTCTTATTCGAGGAGAGGGGGCAGAGGTGGTATTTGTGTGTGTGTGTGTAGGGGAGAGAGAGAGAGAGAGAGAGAGAGATTCCATTTACCGCTCATCGCTATTTTATTTTTTTAAATTTACCGCTAGTTTTTGTAATTTGCCACATTCATCTCTTGACGGCGCCAGAAAAAGAAGGGGTTCAGGTGGAAGACTCGGAACTACTCGGAAGTATTCAAAACGAGATAATAAATTCCGGAGAATTCCCTCTGTGGTGCGAGCTTGCATGCGTGCGTGTGTTTGTGTGTGTGTGTGTGCTTAACTTTACCTTCACCGTGATCTTTAACTTTATCACTCACTGCTTTCTTTAAATTTTAAATTTTCAAATTTCATGCCTTCATTTCCTGATTACGTAATTAAAAAAGGGGTGTGACTTATGACGTTATCAAAAGGACGACACCTTTTTACAGATGTAAACAAAGTGAGCTAGAACATAAGTGAACGTCACTTACTACGTCACAAATGTAAAGAATATGAGCCAGATAATACATTGCCATTCTACTTATGCAGTATTTCTTTCCGTTCAGTCAGATTAGCACAGACTGACATCATTCGTTTTCGATGATAGTTGTATCATTTATTTTGCATCTATCTACACAGCTATTCAGACAAGAACATTGTTACTTATTGCATCACAATTATGTAAAATTTGTTAACAGAATGTTTTCAGTACGTCTCACTGTTTCTTAGTTACATGTTATAGCTACAAATAACATATTAAAATCGTGTTCTTGTGTTGAGGATGTTAATAATGGGTAATAATTTCTGAGTGGACTACATTTTATACGGCTCAGCATTGCAATTAAATAATTAATCGGGCAAGAGATTGACACTGTACGCAATAATACGTTACAAAACTGCTAAATAATTGCATACGGTTTCGTCTTCCCCTAGGAGTTGCTGATTCATCTGAGGAGTCAATCAAGTATTGCGGTTGTTGTGGCTCTATGCCTTCGCATATTGTTAGAATTTAGGGACGAATGTCCGTCTCTTGAAAGCGTCTTGCAGTGTGGGCATAGCTTTTGTCTGTCTGCCACACTTGTGGGTAGGGTTACTCCCACTCGCGGTAGCTGTTCCTATTCAGTCGACGATGTGAAACAGGGCGGGCAGGATTAAGTAATTTCCTAGCGCTGCTTATTACACCCACGCTGCGCAGGGCCCGTTGAGACTCCCGAGGCTTACATTAGCGGTTCAGTCGCACGCTAAGTTCGCGCCTCTGTCTGAGTGCGTAGTGGCGTGCGCGGATCAAGAGCCGAAACATCAAGCTCTTGTTTATAAAGCATGTAGGTTCTTGTTATAAACAATATTGCTATTAAGTCACCAGTATTTAGAGTTCTCTGAACTCTTTTAAACACAAAATGTGTTACAGCCAACCACCTCTATAAAACGTTTTGCATATTCCAATCTTTGTCTGCTATTATAATTTTTTCTGTTTGAGGTCGAGAAAATACACTCCTGGAAATTGAAATAAGAACACCGTGAATTCATTGTCCCAGGAAGGGTAAACTTTATTGACACATTCCTGGGGTCAGATACATCACATGATCACACTGACAGAACCACCGGCACATAGACACAGGCAACAGAGCATGCACAATGTCGGCACTAGTACAGTGTATATCCACCTTTCGCAGCAATGCAGGCTGCTATTCTCCCATGGAGACGATCGTAGAGATGCTGGATGTAGTCCTGTGGAACGGCTTGCCATGCCATTTCCACCTGGCGCCTCAGTTGGACCAGCGTTCGTGCTGGACGTGCAGACCGCGTGAGACGACGCTTCATCCAGTCCCAAACATGCTCAATGGGGGCAGATCCGGAGATCTTGCTGGCCAGGGTAGTTGACTTACACCTTCTAGAGCACGTTGGGTGGCACGGGATACATGCGGACGTGCATTGTCCTGTTGGAACAGCAAGTTCCCTTGTCGGTCTAGGAATGGTAGAACGATGGGTTCGATGACGGTTTGGATGTTCCGTGCACTATTCAGTGTCCCCTCGACGATCACCAGTGGTGTACGGCCAGTGTAGGAGATCGCGCCCCACACCATGATGCTGGGTGTTGGCCCTGTGTGCCTCGGTCGTATGCAGTCCTGATTGTGGCGCTCACCTGCACGGCGCCAAACACGCATACGACCATCATTGGCACCAAGGCAGAAGCGACTCTCATCGCTGAAGACGACACGTCTCCATTCGACCCTCCATTCACGCCTGTCGCGACACCACTGGAGGCGGGCTGCACGATGTTGGGGCGTGAGCGGAAGACGGCCTAACGGTGTGCGGGACCGTAGCCCAGCTTCATGGAGACGGTTGCGAATGGTCCTCGCCGATACCCCAGGAGCAACAGTGTCCCTAATTTGCTGGGAAGTGGCGGTGCGGTCCCCTACGGCACTGCGTAGGATCCTACGGTCTTGGCGTGCATCCGTGCGTCGCTGCGGTCCGGTCCCTGGTCGACGGGCACGTGCACCTTCCGCCGACCACTGGCGACAACATCGATGTACTGTGGAGACCTCACGCCCCACGTGTTGAGCAATTCGGCGGTACGTCCACCCGGCCTCCCGCATGCCCACTATACGCCCTCGCTCAAAGTCCGTCAACTGCACATACGGTTCACGTCCACGCTGTCGCGGCATGCTACCAGTGTTAAAGACTGCGATGGAGCTCCGTATGCCACGGCAAACTGGCTGACACTGACGGCGGCGGTGCACAAATGCTGCGCAGCTAGCGCCATTCGACGGCCAACACCGCGGTTCCTGGTGTGTCCGCTGTGCCGTGCGTGTGATCATTGCTTGTACAGCCCTCTCGTAGTGTCCGGAGCAAGTATGGTGGGTCTGACACACCGGTGTCAATGTGTTCTTTTTTCCATTTCCAGGAGTGTAATTCCTTGATCATATGCGGTTTTCCTTGGATCCTGTCTTTGGTTAATCGTTCAAGGATCTCTTATTCTAACCTCATCCCATCACATTATTTTTAATAACCGTCAGTAGAAGCTGATGAATTAGAAATTCCTCCAGTTCGTTCTTCTCCGATTTCCCCTGGACCATTCAGGCTTCCATGTACAGAGTATCAAACACAGGGGTTTACACATTTTTAAGTCACATGGATGGCCACAACAGTACTGGTTCGTTAGTTATGTAGTTAGTTAGTCACATGCTCCATACATCATTTGAACGATTCTTTTATCGAAATGATGTGTAACGAGTCAATTTACAGGACATGTATACGTGATTACTGTTAACGTTAATGAACACGTAATTATTTTTAATCTTGCTCATGCAACTACGTTTTTTACTACCGACTAGTTTTTAAGTAGAAACTCGTCTATGAAGTAGAAGGAAACTGGAAATTAGTGGTAAGGTCTTAGGGGACCAAGCTGCTGAGGTCATCGGTCCATAAGCTTACACACTACTTAATCTAACTTAAAATAACTTACGCTAAGGACGACACACGCACCCATGCCCGAGGGAGGACTCGAACCTCTGACGGGGGAGCCGCGCGGACCGTGACAAGACGCCCAGACCGAGCGGCTACCCCGCGCGTCGAAGTAGGAGGAGTTGTCCAGGAGAAATGATTTTAAATTAGCTTTAGAACTTGCTTCGCTACCTGGCAGACATTTTGTGATATCGGACAAAGGGCCAAAACCTTTTGTTGCTGCATACTGAACTCCTTTCTGAGCTACTGATAGCTTTTTCAGAGGGTAATAAAGGTCATTTTTCTTTCTAGTGATAATGTTTTACTGTTGTTCAATATGCTCTCCATTGGCAGCAATACTGCGTCTGCAAAGCTGGGAAACAGATCGACACACATATTGCCATTGGAATGGATACACCGGCAGTCACAATCGTCTTACTCATATCGTCAAGCGTACGTGGATTTGTGGCATAGACGTTGTCCTTCAAAGTTCTCCAAAGAAAGAAGTCTTAACAGCGTTAGATCGGGAGGAAAGAAAACATGATCCTTATCTCGATACAGTTGATGAACGGCTGGTAAAAACCGTTCCCACAACGTGATAAGGAACTTCACACTTGTCACTGTTCCTTCAAATAAGAATGGCCCTATAAGTCCTCTGACAGACATACCACGACAGAATGATAACCTAGGAACATTAACAACTCTTTCTTCCATAACATGCGGATTATCTCTTGCCCAGTACACACACTTTTAGTGATTGATGGCTTCATTCAATTTAAATTTCGCCTGCTCCGACCAAATAATGACAAGTCAACTATCCACTACCAAAAATCTACACACACAATTCGAGGCGCCTAACCGGATCGTCCTCATCCATCGCCTGAAGCAACTTGGGACTGTAGGGTTTCCATTTTGCTTTTGGTGAACACTTGATTTGCTTATATCTGATTCACGGGCATCTCTCCTCTGGACTTCGTTAGAGATCTTGTATAAGCTTGTACCGATGTCACGTAATTTAGTTACTGACGTTGGCGCAGAACCAGACTCTGCACTTTTTCATGTTTTCGCATTTCCAATATAACTTTAAAATCCATTTGCTTCCCTCGGAGGACACGTTTCGACCCATCTTAATACATACGTGCAGTTACTGGCAATTGAAGATAAACTAAACACAAACAAATGAATGGATATACACACTAGTCGTGGAAGCACCATATAATCACAACTGGGTCAGGTTCTCTTTAATACATCTTCAGTTACATAAGGTCAGACAGTGCAAACTCTTTTGTGGGACCCCCTGTATTCATATGGTCAATATGATAGGTTTTAGGAACTTCTTCGTCACTCTGTATTTCATTCCAGTATGGCTCATTCCTTGAAGAGCCATTTCCTCGATTGTGACAGTTTATTTCAAATGTCAATAATCCCATGTTGCCATATAACCATTGTTTACTATGTGATGTTTATCAGTGGCATCTATCTACCTGCTAAGGATGTTACTGTGATTATTATTATACAAATTACGTAATTGTGTGACTCACAGATTAGTATGATGGTCGTTAATTATTGAGCGTTTAGTTCTACTTCATCCAAAAGATTTGCCTAATTCTGCTGCTCGCATAGCTGTTGTGAACTCTAGGAACTGAACGGTTTATCTCCCCAAATTAACTGATATGTAACAGGGAAGACACTTCATTCCTCAGCTCACGCAGTGAACAACAGAAACATTTTTCTTTTGATTTTGTCTAACTGTGGTAGATACTGATTTTACAACTGTTCTACACACACCAAAAAACGTTTTTCGTCACTCCGGTTCCCAGAACTCCTGAAGATAGACGTTGACTGCGGATATTGTATCACAGATACAGTCCTTTTGACTGTTCACAGATGTCACTAAACCTACCCAAAGATGTAAACAACCATGCATGGGCAGCGCCTATTAGACGAATGGGGTCCGACAGCCTATCACTTCCAATCATTCCACCAGGAAGGAGGTACACGGCTCGTGTTGTTTGTAGTTCAACCATGCCTAGACGGTCAATACCGCGGTTCGATCGCGTCCGCATTGTTACTTTGTGGCAACAAGGTGAGTGTCCAGGCATCTCGGACTGCACCAAATCGATATTGTTCGGACATGGAGGAGATACATAGAGACAGGAACTGGCGATGACATGTCTCGCTCAGGACGCCCCAGGGGTACTACTGCAGTGGACGACCATTACCTACGGATTATGGTTCGGAGGAACCCTGACAGCAAGGCCACCATGTTGATAAGAGCTTTTCATTCAGCCACAGGACGTCGTGTTACGACTCATACTGTGCGCAATAGGCTGCATGATGCGCAACTTCACCTCCAACGTCCATGGTGAAGTCCATCTTTGCAACCATGACACTAAGCAACGAGGTACAGATGGAGCAACAACATGCCGAATGGACCGCTCAGAATTGGCATCACATTCTCTTCACCGATGAGTGTCGCATTTGCCTTCAACCAGACGATCATCGGAGACGTGTTTGGAGGCAATCCGATCAGGCTGAACGCCTTAGACGCACTGTCCAGCGAATGGTGGAGTTTCCCTGCTGTTTTGGGGTGGCATTATGTGGGGCCGACGTATGCCGCTGCTAGTTATGGAAGGTGCCGCAACGGCTGCACGATATCTGAAGGCCATCCTCCGACCGATAGTGCAACCATATCGGCGTGTGTACAGCAATCTGGACCACCACCTCTGTAGGTCTCGCTGTATGGTGGCATAACACGCAATGTGTAGTTTTCATGAGATGTAAAAAGGTCAGAAAAAGATGTTTATCTTGAGATCTATTCCAATTATCTGTACAGGTTCCGGAAATCTCACAACCGAGGTGATGCAAAACTTTTTTTGATGTGTGTATATTTTAATTACGTGGCCGATTTCTCTTACTGTAAACGCAATCGTATTTGATGTTCCTGCCTGGCTCACATCCTTGTCTCTCAGACTAGGGCTCTGCACGTCAAACTACACGAACAAGAGAGCTATAAAAACTTAGTAAGTTGTTTTCCCGCGGTAACTGCGATAACCGCGCTACGAGAGTAGCAGAGGTGTGAGCGCAAAGGAAAGTATCTGACTAAGCAGAAATTTGAGTTTAAAGTTTCATTGGAACAATAAGTAGAACACCAATATAGAGTGGCTGAAATGTGAACAGTTTGTGAAATATAAAATAAATAATGTTTGCAGACGGGTATACGAATCTCACGTTTACAATCAGGAGAATCAGAAAGCAGTCTAGTGTTATTTACGTTTTTATGCGTTGACTTTAAAGTCTCAGATTGTCACCAGCTGAATCATAATAATCATGACCAGCGGGACATTTATACACACATGGGATTTTATCGGCCAGTAGCCATATGATTACTGGGCACAGATACAGGAATTATTTTGGCAGAAGCAATGATCGCAAAAAAGTAAATAAAATTCTTTGTTGGCTGTGAACGATGGAACTCATAGATAAAGGAATATGAATTTTTGGTTTGCAGCATTGCAGATTTTCTGATTGCTCCATATGTTTTTAACGAAACGACAATAAGTCATACATATTCATTACGAAGTATCCTAGGGTTTGACTGAGGACGTATGAAAGTGTGAGACGATAGGTCCTCAGTTAGCATTAGCGTGAAGTTACACGCTTGCTCATTAGTAGTTCCCTCATTGGCAGATGCATCATCCACTGTCGAACGGTCACAGGTTCATGTGGTGACTGTATTGAACTTATCCTACGCCAATGTATATAGAAAATAAAACCCATTAGAATCACGAGTCCCAACGTTGCACTGTGGTCTGTTCACTGTTGTTCCACTGTGAATGAAACTGAGAAATTACCGAAGCACATTATTTTGTACGGTATCTATGTTACTGTTTTTTTGTTTTCTTTTCTTTATTACGTAAGAACTACATTTTCAGATACCACAAAATAAGGCTGACGTTAAATTTCCTGCAGAAGCTAGATTATGCACTGCATGAAAAGTTTTATCCCCTGCACTGTTCGGATACGGCGATTCAGTCTATGACAACAGCAGTCCCTTTGAATTTCTGACAGGTGCTATTTTTGATAATTGGTCAATAAACATCAGCCGCTTCCATTTACCTGCCACTCAGTATATCGATCTAATGAGCTGCATCGGGGCGTAAACAGCAGTCACTTTAAACGCCTTTTTTATTTCCTAATTCAAAACACACTTTTGCACATCAGATCATATTTGCACGCAGGTCCTGCGCAATGACGCGTTCAACATGAAAAATGTACGAGAAGTAAATTGAATAAGCTGTTGATTTCAAACATTTTATTTCAACACAATTACTTGTTAGATTTTGGAGGGTCACACATTATTCGATTTGTAGCAGTCATCGCACCGAAGAAGAACATAGTGAACTATTTGTAATAAAGGTATATGATTAAAGGCAAATTGATTATCATCAAGTATTTACAAAGCTCTAGACATCCAGACCAATACGTCTCATATGAAAGGGAATCTATAATTATAATACATTCACAAATTCAGTACTAGATAGTGTTTTCAGCGATTGGGACTACATGTACACCGATAAGGAACAAATGGATCACCCTCTGCGAGGTTGAATGCTGCCTGGTGGCTTTGGCACGTGGCGCAATAGTGAGAGTATAATAAGCGAAACGAAGACTGGTGCGGAATCACTCTAGCGACGATACGGACCGCAAATGGGGAAAACTCTGACTTTAACAAAGGTGAACCGTGAATTTACTTTCTTTTTTTTTTTTTTTATTTACTGGCGATTCATCAAGAACATTGACACATTTAATCACACTAGGTGAGCATGGAAGTAGTTGCCAGGAAGTAACTGATGGACAATTACTTTTAACAAATGTGAATTTATTCCTAAAAGCTTCTTCAAAACAGATTTAAAATTATAAGCAGAAAAGCACACTCGAAATATCAAGTCACAATTTAAGAAATGTGAATTTTAATTGTAAATGCCTTTTCAAAACACATTTAAAATTATAAGCTGAAAACACCCTCGAAATATCAAGTTACAGTTTTATTTAGAGGCAAAGAACAAGATTAACAGTAGGAGCCTTCGGGCTGGGAAGGTTGCCTGCTCCCTTTCAACACGGCCGTAGTCATGACCGCTCACAACAACCTCTGAAAGAGTACACTGGTGCAAATCTGCAACACACCAGATTACTTTAAACAAAAAAATTTTAACAACTCACACAAACATGTAAACTATGCACCCCGTGAAAGGAATGGAAATGGTACAACCCTAAAACTATTTGCCACCGAAAGTGCAATTTTTTTTGTTTTTTAAAGGACCCTTACGCTGGAAGGGAGGCAAGCTTATAACGTAAAATAACTATTTAAATAAAACCCATAAAATGCAGACTTACATAAAATGTACAACATGATCTACATTACACATATACCACCTCTCAAGATGATAAGCAAGGTAGAAACATATTTCAAGAATTCGGCCTTTAAGCAATAAATTCGTCAACACCGATTCCGACAACCATGACAGAGGCAGCTATTAACGTATGGCAGATTGACAGGGGGTAGGGGAGGGGGGGGGGTTACTAAACAACCCGAACCGCAGATTGCTTTAAACCTCCCCAGTTCCACAAGGGAAAAACGGACCACCCAATTCACAATAACTACCTTCCAGCGGGTGGGCGAACGGAGAAGAATGGTGGGACGACCCCAAAACAAAGCGGCTGGTGACCACACCAAGAAAACAAGTAGAATTTAACAAGTAAATGAAACAACATACCTCCAATCACTTAACTTATAATCAACTCCGATTTCTGTCGAAGACCTGGCGCAGCACCCCCATCGCTCTCCCGAACCGTCTGCTACCAGCCGCTTCAACGGACGCAGGAAGGCGCGCCGATCTCTCGTCTCACGGCGTCGCAGCTCGCCCCGGCCAGCCGGATGTCGTGGTTTCGCTCCTGCTGCTCTCTTGTGAACCGCGAAGCCACTACCCGTTTCTATACGGCGCTGCCCACTGGACTCACGTGGGGACCTCACATGCACCGATGCTCAAGGCGGACAGGTCATCTCGTGTCTCAGTGCGCGACCAACCAACCGACCGATCCAACCGCCAATGACCGTTGCCCGAGCAACTCGAGCAGACTGGCGGCCTAACGCGCAGACTCAGATGCAGGAACTCAGACCCGACTAGGCGACCACAAGCTGAGTTCTGTTACTGGCGGAGTGGCAAGAGTCTCATTTTCTGGCTTTAAGGTCTGATCCAAACGACAGACATACTAGCACTCCAACGACAGATGGACACTAACTGCCGCACAAATGCAAGCGAGAGACAGAACAGCAACTGGTGACGCGAGACTGACCCAGCCTCACTCCGACTGACCCCCTGACGAGTTTTTTTTTCCTTTATTGTTATTTTCATACCTGTACAATCAGGTAGGCTGTCAGCGGCATGCTACACCGCTCTTCAACCATAGACTTCATAGACTTGACAATGATATAACACAGAATGGAGATACAGAATAAACATAGTGACAGACAAAAAATAGTGGACACAGAAATACAAAAAAAACACGGAGTCGTTCACACTCGACGATAACGACACTGAAAACATGTTGACACGGCGCACATAACACTGATGAATCCGACGGCACAAGTGAACGTATGAGCGTGACGGCGGACACTAAAAACACAAAACTATGGCACACACATGCGAAACTGATGATGATGATCTCTGGCGCGCGAATGTCCACAGAGCGTGTACGAGTCTGGGGACCTGCCAAGAGGGTAAGATGGGGGTGGGAGTGAGAGGGGTGAGCAAGGATGCCAATGGGGGAGGAGGCAGAAGTAGGAGATGGAGGAAGGGCTGGAGGGGAAGCCTGGGGGAGGAGTGGGGAGAAAGGGAGGAGGGAGGGAAGGGGGAGAGAAGGAAGGGAGGGTGCCCAAAGGAACAAACACAGGAAGAGGGAGGGAGGATCAAAGTTGGTAGGAGGGGTAGATGGAGGGGAGGAGGGCATCATCAGGGAGGGGGAGCTGGCGGAAGCCACCTTGTGAGAGGGTAAGGAGGGTGGAGAGATGGAGAGCAGGGGGGACGTGGGAATACAGGTGTGGCAGCGGGTGGGGGTGGGAGAGGATGGGGGAGACAAGCGGGTGAGGAGGTTCGAGTTTACGGGAGGTGTAAAGGATCCGTATCCTTTCAAGGAAAAGGAGGAGGTGTGGGAACAGAATGAGGTTGTACAGGATCCACGTGGGGGAGGGGAGATGGATGCGATAGGCGAGGCGGAGAGCATGGCGTTCAAGGATCTGAAAGGATTTGTAAAAGGTTGGGGGGGGGGGGGGCGGAGATTCAGGCAGGATGGATGTAACAGAGGATAGGGAGGATGAGGGATTTACAGGTGTGGAGGATGGTGGAGGGTTCCAGACCCCATGTACGGCAGGAAAGGAGCTTGAGGAGACGGAGTCGGGAGCGTGCCTTGGCTTGGATTGTCCGGAGATGGGGGCTCCAGGAGAGGCGACGGTCGACAGTGACGCCAAGGTACTTAAGGGTGGGGGTGAGGGCGATAGGGCGGCCCCCTGACGAGCTGATAGCGCCCCTTAAATGCACGTGAACAGGCAACCTTTCTACTTTCCCACTAGAGGGAGACACCAGAGCCACGATTACTACAGTGGCGCCACCGCCAGAAACGGAGGGCGACTGCTTCACACAACGCCCTGCGGCGCGCTCTTCAAAACATCAATTTTGTACTACAGCTCAAAAGGGCAGTTTGTTGTGGCACGGCGCCCAGAGAACAACGCATCGGAAACAACGAAACTTGGCTGTTCGCATACTACCAGCGTAAGAGCCTATGAGAAGTGTTTGAGGACGGGAATACCAAGAGTAAGACGACAAGATATTGGACGTCCACGCCTGATCACAGAACATAGACGCCGGAAGCTTGCGCGTTCTGTAAACCAGGATAGGCGGCTGTCTGACCACATGATACAGTGCTTGGGCAGGCACAAGTGTTTCGGGGCACGCCTTTCAGCGCACAGAGTTCCACAGCAGACATTTACATGCTCCCATGTTGACCGAGCGGTATCCTAAATTGCGATCGCTGTGGGCACGAGTGTGAACCAACAGAAAGGTGACGCCTGTTCGGATGTATCATATTTTTTTATTACACCAGGTGAACGAACATTTTCGGATAAACCGTCATTCAGGTCAACGGTTGCTCGAAACATGCAGCGTGCGACGGAAGCAGGGCGATGGGGGTAGTATTATGCTATGGGGGACATTCAGTTGGGCTACGAGTACGGTATAGTAATCGAAAGGACACGGCGGCTATGGACTCCGCCACATTTTATTAAGACGACCACTGCACATAAAATATTGGAGAAGCGAGCCGTGCTATTGCGAAGAAGAGAATTTGTTATACGAGACGAAGGTTGGATGCCATCGCAAAAGAATTGTTCCATCTGCGCTTGAAGATTGCAGCACTTCATTCTCCTAAATCTTGGGACTGGATGGATGGAGTGACTTCAGCCAAGTTCGAGTGGGGGGGGGGGGACAGCTTTTATTGCGTATTCCGATTCTACATAAAAAAAATACGTACCGTTTGTTCAACCTATTCTTTCCCATTCGTGATAGATGGGTCTGTAACAGACAAATGTCGTGTTTCCAGAATGAGATTTTCGCTCTGCAGCGGAGTGTGCGCTGATATGAAACTTCCTTGCAGATTAAAACTTTGTGCCGGACCGAAACTCCAACTCTGAACCTTTGCCTCTCGCGGGCAAGTGCTCTACCAACTTTTTTATTTTTTTTTCATTTTTTTAGACAGCTGTTTTTGTTTTTTTGTTTTTATTTTCTTTATTTTTTATATTTTTATAGCCTCTTAGAAAAATGGAACTAAAAAAAGAAACTAAGTGCCACCGTCACTTTTCATCCTATAACAAAAAAATCTGGTCCACTTCAGGCGTTGGCTCCTGACTAAACCTTCCCCAGAGAACTGCCTATATATCAGGGGAAATATGGGAATTCAAGGTTAGTGCTATCCTTACAAACAAAATAAAATCTTCCTTTTTTCTGAAATTTTGTTTTGTTTTGTTTATTTTTGTTGTGTAATTGATCAGAGGCCTTCTGCGCCCTGCTGGTAATATGTTGAGTCACGTCTTCTCGAAATTGATGTGTTCCGTTCAATTGTTCACAAATGTTCATTGGTTCAAACAAGAAACCTTCTTCTCTCTTGGCTTAACACATTCCAGCTGCGAAGCGGGTCGTGGAAAGCACTCCCAAGGAAGTTCGAGAAAAATTGTCTGTATTTTGAGTGACGGACAACGACCTAATAACGGTCATTGAGGTATGTCCAAAAATCGAGTACAGAGTCTACAGTTTGTCCAAATAGGAAGTGAATGGCATGTCCGCGAATCCAATTTACAGCATTGGTCTTTGTCAGAGGAAAATAGTCACGTTCCGGAAATAATAATGAAAGGGGAGTAATCTGATCCAGAATGTCCCGCGTTAGAAAAACCACAATACGACGAATCAATTGCCAAACCTCCGCCGCCGGTCCTCAAACAAACCCACGTTCTTCATTGTCTGGCATTCCACACGTGGAACATAGAGGTTATTGGGCGAGGTGGATACGATGAAGGCGAGATTGATTGATTTGCTTACCATTGACAGTCAGGTACCAGACAGATTGAACATTCGTGTCAAGGTAACAGGCGAACACCGCGCGCCATACATGACGCCAGTCAACCTGGGGGAACTTTTGTTCAGTCGGGTGGACGACGTAATTAGAGGACATTGTTTACTGCCTTTGTCTTGAGTAAAAGCTGTCTTGGTAAGGTGAGGCGTAGATAACTGAGTTCAAGAAAGAAGTATCGTTTATAATGGAACTGCGCCGGAACATCCGAGATCATCACTGGGGCTGACACTGAGACCGGCGAATATGTCGACAGGAGGAGACCAGTGAGGCTCGTTGAGCAACGTGTCCGTACCGTCATCTGGGAGCTGACAAATAGGGCGCGAGCTCTATCCGGCACGTGAAACAGACCTATCCCACCTCGTTCATGGGGAAGAGTAAGGGTTGCATGGTTAACTTTGAACAACAGCCCAGAGCTGACGAAAGATGCCATCGCTGCCAACATGCGACGTGCCACAGTAAGCGGGAAAGGTAGGACTTGTGCTACATGGGGAACTCGGGATGCGATATATGTATATTGACATATCGAGCTCGTTGGAGAATATCTAGGGATCGAAGGCGATGGTCCATAAGACCTGCTCTCCTCATTAAAAGGAGGCGTCGGCAGCTGATGGTGCCTGAACGCCGGAGATCAGATGAAAAATCTTACCGAGCTACCCAAGCACGACTCACGCCCCGTCCTCACAGCTTTACTTCTGCCAGTACCTTGTCTCCTACCTTCCAAACTTTACAGAAGCTCTCCTGCGAACCATGCAGAACTAGCACTTGCCCGCGAAAGGCAAATGTCCCGAGTTCGAGTCTCGGTCCGGCACACAGTTTTAATCTGCCAGGAAGTTTCAAATGTCATGTTGTTTATTTTTTATTTATTTATTTTTTTCTGCAATTAAGAACCGACGCATTTGATTCTACATTTCATTTACGATGTAAATGACGCAGCATTATTCCGAAAGAGCCAAAGAAGAGTTGAATCGCGATTTCCATGGTCGCTGGATCGGTAGAGCTGATCCCGTAACGTGGCCTGTCAGATCAAGGGACATTACGTAGACGATTTTTTTGTGGGGTTATCTGAAGGACAAAGTGTATACAGAAGTACTAAATAAAGGGCAGAAGATGACAGAACACGTTAGAAATGCTTGCGCAAACATTGCAAAAGACATACTTTTAAATTGTGTACATGCATTCCACGCACCAATTAATAAATGCGTCGAAATGGAAGATCGTCCGTTGGAGCATTTATTGTGAATTACAACTATGGTGAGAGGCAAGGGGTCTCGCCGATATGAAGCACGCCGATGGGAAAAGGAAATTATTATATCCGTGTCATTGTTCCTGGATCATGTTAAACTTGGTTTCTAACCATACATTAAGACGGCTAACCATATTGTACTGTGCAGTCAAATTTGCAACACTAAAGTAAATTTCGAAAATAAGAACACAAAGGTTTGCATTTACATCGCAAATGAAATGTAGAATCAGATCCGTCTGTTCGTATCTGCAAAAAGAGGCTCACTTGACTCTTGTCGTTTACTGCGCCATCTACTGCGAATGAAGAACAATGGTTTGAGTAAACCGTACTTCCCATCTGAAAATACAAATTTGATCCGGCCCACGCAGAAGTTGTGATTAGGAGGTAGCCATTTGTAACACAGATAGACGTCCCCTTTTCTAACATTAATTTTTCACCTATAACTTTTTTTTTGCTTTCTAGATGTTTCGTTGTCTCAAGTTAAAACAAACACCCTATAGCACATATATTATTGCTACAGGTGATTTAACAGTGAAGAAAATAGTTCTACTCTAGTTAGAAGGAATGCATACCCCACCTGCCTGCTTTGGAATCTCATTCGCAGCAAAGTTGTGTTTGTTACAACTCTGGTTGACCCTTGGTATACATAGACCATGAGCTGCGCTTCTGTTCACTGTAATCGCAGAAACACTCAGTCAGTACACAAACCGCGCCGTTTCCAAAATACTGAACACTTCATCCAAAAGTCATTAACAATTCCTGTTGTAGTAGACGGAGCCAACATGATAGAGATTGATATTAATCTGAGGGATTTTGTCTATGATGTTTCAGCGCCCTGATAGCTGATAATGTGGATAACTTCGCCGTGGATCTGGAGGCGAAGTATTAATTTATACACTTATTAGAAACATATATCAAGGACTGAGGGCCACTAATGCTGTTTTTACCAAGGGTGTTAGTTTATTTGCAAAGTTCTGTTTATTGTATCAACATGACAAAGGGAAATCCTACACAATTAACATGTAATGGCTGCTCTTTAGTTAACGGGTAATCGTGAGATTGTGAAGAGGATCAGTACTGAAAATTAAAATAAGAGAAAGCTCTCTATTTTCTTCTCATCCACAATGTTTGTTATATTGGGCATAAGTGATGTACCTATAAAATGTGTTAAGGCAACACGAACTATTTTCATACGGATCCTTGTCAATGATTAAGAGAAGAGCTAGACCTTGACAAATTTTGGAGTAATGATCTACAGCTGGACTAGAGCTGCCGTGTGGAAATATAGTATCGACAACATTTTTTTTTAATAAGAAGGAATAAGTAAATAGAATACTCACCATCTGTCAGTGGTAGTCTGGGTCTGTAGGTGATATCTGAAAAAAAAAGAAATATCATAAATTGTGTTGAGTCAAATAAAAGAAAGGGTGTGTCTTGGCTTTTCTATCATTTATCTGTTATTGAATTACCCCCTGTTGGGGGGACCCTCTGGTAGAGGCCAGACTGTTGCTCTTCAGCCTTTTACATAAAACTAAAAGACGTATAAACTATAATTCATTGAATTAAACAATCATCATAACATGGTGGTGGTGTAAACCTTTAACCCATCAGGATAAGTGTGGTGTGGGTTTCTGGTAACTCTCTTTTAGGTAAAGGATTTGGATACAAATGTGAGGTCGGAGCATATTTTGTATCAGTAACAATAACGGATGTGAGTATCGAAATGAACTAGTTATCATATGCAAATAACTAGAGGTGGACTGGATCTGTTGGTAGAAAGGGAAGTGTGAGCTGCACCCTACATTTGTGACTTCGTAACGTGGTGGAAAGGTGAGGTCAGTAAGATAAGTTACTGAATGAAACCAGTATGCTATTACCAGTTACTGTTTTTATTTCCACAACGTGTTTCAGAGGTCTGAATCTCCATCTGGTGGATTTATGTTTATTAATATGGAACTTACGGGTTTTGTGTCGGCTTTGGGGTAACCTGAGGCACTGTCTAATGGAGAAAGTCAAAGCACTGATCCAGAAGGTAAATATAAATGTGAATTTAAATAACTCCACTTCCGGTGGTCACATGGTCTTTTCTCTATCTTAATGCATCACATATACACTGTCACACTTAGTAAACGAAGATGGTACCTACAAACTAATAAATGCAAATAATATATAGCAATACAGAAACACTATTTCAAAGTGCAAAGAACATAACAGAAATACCGAAACATTATTTCAGAGTAAGTCTTAAAGCATCGTGGAAATTTTTGATTATGTGGTGTAAATATTTGCAGTGGTACCCAAATTCTTTGTTGAAAAGTTTATTAGCCTATACTTTGTACGCGTTTGTACAATCGGGTTGTTTGTTGGAAAGATTAAGTGTAATAATTATGTTGTCAACCGTAGAAAATTTTGTACATAAATAGCAAGTCTGCGGTTCAGACGTAGAAGATGAGAGGAGTAACAGAAGGAGAGCAAAGTTTTCGTATTGCCGGAACTTTGGGTTTGTTAAGATTACATCCATTGCATGTTATAATTAAGTAAATTAAGTAAATGTTGAAGTGACACACTGGTAAGGAATTGTAAACATACAGATGAATATACTCTCCACAGACCCATTATCTGAAATAGTGTTTTGCTTTTTACCACTAGACAGATGCACAGATTACCCAAAGTCGTAACACAACAAATAAATGGCATATTAATACACACAGATCCACCTGATGATGGAGGTTTGAACCTATTAAACGCGTTGTGGAAATAGAAAACAGTGACTGAACTTGATCTTTCATTTGATATGAATATCACTCACGGTAAGGCTAACCTAAAATGTTCATAGTTAAAAACAAGTTACCTTTGACAGAAAGTGCATGAATCCACCGTCTGGAACACGGTGATGGTTAAATTAAAACCATAGTGTGAAAGGATATGGAATACTTGAAAATGGAAGGCAGTTGCCTATTTTGGTATAAGTCCAGTGGCAGGCCTGGATTATCAGTGACAGTAGTTTCGATGGTGTACCTAGTACTTGATGAAGTGTATGAACTTCATGAACTGATAAACGATATGCGTGAGGAACTTTAACTGGATATGGAAACTCAGGAGGAATGGACTTCACGTCATTCACCATTTGAGGATTTCGTCAAAATCACGAAACTTCTTCGTTGGGGAGTGGGAGAGGGGTGGGGGGGAAGAAGAAGAGGTTTATGTCCATGTATATGGTTTACGTGATAAAGTATCTTATACCACAATATTTACGCAAAGTAACAACTACGTAACTTGATATTGGTTTTTGGAGTTGTTGAACTTAATGCTTAACAAAATTAATTACATAGAAGCTAGTGTTGGCAACAATTTTCTATTTTCTCGTATGAAACCACTAGCTATGCTGCTAGTCTGCGTATGGAGTCGTGTATTTTTTGCATGGTATAAAAAAGAAGTTAAAGTGTTGTGGCAACCTCTGCAAGCAGGACACGTGTCTACTTCCTCGCCAGCGCTACTTCCAGATTAAGAGAAGGAAAGTAGGGACACAACCACGTGCATACTAATGCTGACCGTTATGATGAGAACGGCCTTCGTGCTGTATGTGTAAAACGTGAAAGAAAATAAAAAAAAACGGTCTTATTTAGCGCTCTTGAAGTCGCTAGGTGTTGTTAAACTAAATGAACAACACGAAATTCGCGTTCCCTGTTAACCGTAACGAACTCTTGTAATAGAAACTTAACTACCAAAAGGAAAATGTCGGTGTGTGTGCAAATTTCAGGCACGCTACGTTTTAGAAGAAATGATGTTTGGTGAGTCGTATATGTGTTTTTGGTCATAAGTTTTTTCAACAAGTGCCAAACGAGTCAGGATTGTTAACGTAATTTTATGCAGTGAGTTTCATTGAACGGTAAGGATCCATTTATTGAATAACAGGAACGAACACAAAAACAACAGACGCGAATGCCAAAATTTAATGAAGTAAAATAAATCTGGGACAGCCATATTCTTTTCCTTGCTCGTATGGCTCACAGCCTGCTGCATTGCTTTGTGGGCAGATACAGCTTTCGGGCTGATCGATGATGTGTATTGGAAAGAACGCTTGACTAACGTTCGTTTGAAGATACTAGATAACCTTACCTTTGGTGGTAGCGCATAGCACTTATTATGATAGGAAAATCTGAATTGGTTTAATTAAATTAAATATAATTGAAACCAGTGTTCCTGTTGTACGTATTTCACTCTTCTAGGTGGCTCAGTGATAACTTACTGGACTTACATTCGGCGGCATGGCGGTCAAAATCCCCGCCTGGCCATCCGGATTTCATTATCGTGTGATTTCCCTTAATCGCTTAAGGCAAATACCGGGTTCGGTTCCTTGAAGAGGACCAACTCTAGCTGCAGAGCCACCCCTAGTGACGTTGTGACATTGCTCTTGCATCAAACTTCCGAAACTTGGAGTATGTTTTAATGTATAGTATAGTTTCTATGTATTTTCCTCTTAAATCACTGTGTTGTTAAATATTAAGTGCACTTGTAATCAACGTCATTGACTTTTTTAATCTTGTTAAATTTATAACTTTGCTGCAGACATGCGAAATTCCGATTCTGGCCCTTAAAATATGTGCACAGTGCAATAAGCAAATTAGGATACTGTGATTTACATCCTTTTCTTACTTTGATAACTTTGTAAATAGATGACTCTTAGTAACCTTGCAGAACACATATATTTCCTCTTCTCTTTACATTGTAACACAAAATTTAATACTGCGGTTGCACGTAACACTGCCCAAAAGAACTTAGATATTCTTTCTGCATTTATATCAGTAATGATAACACATCATTTATTTTTGTATCTACAACGGAAAAATGCTCAGGAAAAATTATGGGGAAACTCACTGAAAATAAAGACACTAAAAATTAACATTTCTTTAGGATTTCAGTTATACACTATACAATACAAGGATCACCTTTTTGGTACGTCGTGATTGATGGATGAATAGAATTACGTGGTGAAACGTAATGCTGTGTTTGACGAAACGGATATTTATACCTACGAATCTACTGAGACTTATTTATATCATCGTAATTAGAATAACTACCAGTAAACAACATAGACAGTGGATTTGAAAACAGTGTTAAAAAGCACCGAACGTGTGATGTTGAAATCGCAGCAAATACGTTCAGCCGTTCACATTTTGTTTTTCGAGGTATTATTACTATCCACCGTGCATTTCAGGCACTAATGTAATCATTGGCAGCTAATTCGTACGCAAATTCCCCGTAAAAATTTCCGTGTCATTGTAATGTAATACAGCCAACCACCAAATGATTACTGAGCAGAAAAAGTGAATTCGGATTTATTTTTCAAAAAGAGTTCCTTGGTCTGACGAAGATAGTGGATGTCGACATAAATCGTGAGGTTGCTTGCAGATTTTAAATGCGATAGTTCTGAGCACGTTTTGCATATATTATTCGAAATACGTCTTCTTTCTTCGCACTGGGACGTAAGTAACAGCGACAGAAGTTCATACTCAAAGGAGTTCGTTACTAAATTAAACTCTTTAATAACAGATTATTCACCCCTCTGCGTGCTCTCACTTGCGTCATTTTACGTTTATTTCTCGCACAATTAGCTTTATTGGCGCCTTCTCGGCCAATCTGCGACAGTAGCGGTACGCTCAGAGTTCGTCTCGTAACACAAATGGCAGACACTTTGTTTCTTCCTCTCAGCTCTCCATTGTGACTTTCGTCGCTGAGAGTCACGGCAACGAAAATATAAAGAGGAGAAAAAAACTGTCTCATCAAGAAATAAGAGAAGAGCTGACGAGTTACAACTAATTGCCATCATGCTGAAATCAATAAAGAATTACGGGGAGTATGCTTTTGTCAGAGAACGCAGAAAACTGCCATAGGTTCTTACAAATTCACTGCCCAGCGCTTTACCCACCTCCAACACTCAGTAGAACGTTATTGTAATCTTTATAAGAGAAGGGAGGGAAGGTTAAAGTTCAACATTCCTTCTTTGGCAATGGCAGGAACACTGCAGGGTACACACACACACACACACAGTAGACCTACAAATTTAATGGTCTTTACAAAAAATTAGTCTCAGTTCTCAGACGCTTTCCAAGTATTTCGGATGACTGTTGCTGGAGAAATTACGGAATATATCTCCCAGCTCTCCCTTTTGAGAACGCCTAACCCCACTCTATTTTTATTAGGTTTTTGCTAAAAAGAAGTAAGAGTTCTAAACGACGTGTCATGCCCAACGCCACTAGAACTAATCGGAAAATGATGGGATGGAAGAAATGTGGGCAGTCTTTTCAACAAACTATCATGGCGTTTGACTGGAGGGAATTAGGGAAACAGTCAAGTTGCTGACAAGAATAATATACAGAAGAAAGGAAAAGAAAATCGAGGAGCTGCTAGATGACCTGTTTGGCTTTAGAAGGGGTAAGATTCCGCCGAGCCAGCTGTAACATTGAACATAGGAAAATCGAGAAACCTTTATAAGATTTGTCGACCTGGGAAAAGCGTTTGACAATTTAAAATGGTTCAAGATGTTCAAAATTCTGAAAAAAATAGGAGTAAACTATAGCATCAGATGGAATATGTATAAAAATCAAAACGGAACAATAAGAATGAAAGACCAAGAACGAAGTTTCAGATTAAAGACGATGTCAGACAGGGATATAGTCATGCTATACGTCGAGGAAGCAGAGACGGAAATAAAATAAGTATTGAAACTGGGGACTCAATTTCAGGATGAAAGAATACCGTTATCCAAACTCTCAGATAACTAATTTTTTTAATGTTATACGCAGATCCTGGTAGCCAGTATAGTCGATTGTTTAACATTGCATGGGAAACCTGCAGATAATATTCACTACTACTAATGACTGCACTGCTAACTACTTCTTCTCCTTTCCCTTTGATACCGTGAGGAAAGTCTGTTATTTGCTTCAGCCTTGGTGTCCTTTCATTAGCTGGCTTGTGAAAAGGACCAGAGTGTTCCCAACCTGTTAGGTGCTGAAAGCCGTCTTCACGTCGGTATAGGACAGGGAAATAGCAATCTCAAGTAACTTAACAGCAGGAGCTCGGGAGAGGGCGAGCTGTGGTTTCATAAAAACAGCATTGTGAGAGACGCTAAAAGGAATCCTTTTGGCTAGATGGTATTTAATGGCCAGGTGAGAAACACAGAGCTTCATACCATTGGATCAGCTGTTGGCTGCGGCTGTGTTGTGCTGTGCTGTGCTGTGCTGAGCAAGGGGTTCTGCGATTGGCTCACAGTAATTATTTCGGTAGAAGGTGAAATTTCCTGCTCCGGATTTTGTGCAAGGATTTTGACTGGCTGCGGTTGGAAACTGTCGGGTAGTATCTTCGTAGATCCATATTTAAATTGGTTGATGGTGGGATATCAGCTGGTATAATTTTTATTAAAAATGAAACTCCTCCAGCTGTACTTAGGATTTCACATTTATTTGATTGAAAAAAAATAGTTCAAATGGCTCTGAGGACTATGGGACTTAACTTCTGAGGTCATCAGTCCCCTAGAACTTAGAACTACTTAAACCTAACTAAACTAAGGACACCACACACATCCATGCCCGAGGCAGGATTCGAACCTGCGACCGTAGCCGTCACGCGGTTCCAGACTGAAGCGCCTAGAACCGCACGGCCACAACGGGCGACTATTTATTTGGCTACTAGTTTCGACGCTGCGTCAACGCCATCTTCAAACCCGTACACTATGATGAGTAGCCAAATAAATACGAAATGTTAAGTATAGCTGGAGGAGTTTCATTTTCAATAATAATGTCATATAGTAGGAAAGATTTTTTTGCCTTTTTTCCCACGCCATTCAATTATTAGTTAACCATGTCAAAATCCACTGGATTAGGAAATTATTGTTGTTCGGAACTCGCAAGGTGTGCTGCAGTTGGCAGGCAAGTTCCAACTCTAGCAGTATCAGCTAAGTTTCGTGGAGTAAAGTGAGAACAGTCTTAAAGTTAAAATCTTCTGGGTTGTTAGGGCGCACCATATTTTCTCTAAAATAATCGGCCTTTCGACCCCTCTGTTGGAATCACCTTCAGGATGTTTCGGTGTCCAATACTGCTAGAACACTGTCAGAGACCAGAATCGCGTTCTCTTATAAAGGGGAGTTTTCCAGCGTTGGTGCTGGAGAAGTGGGAATATTGGTTAAAATTCTTGTGGCTACCATTGGTGGGTCATCGCATGTGCTAATATTCCCGCGCTGATGCAGAAGAAGGGGCGTTATTGGCTAAACTCTTGTGGATACTATTGGTGGTGCATCGTCATTGAATTTCTTTTTCTTTTTTTTTTTTTTTTTTTTTTTTTTTTTTTTTTTTTTTTTTTTTTTTTGTCATCAGTCTACTGACTGGTTTGATGCGGCCCGCCACGAATTCCGTTCCTGTGCTAACCTCTTCATCTCAGAGTAGCACTTGCAACCTACGTCCTCAATTATTTGCTTGACGTATTCCAATCTCTGTCTTCCTCTACAGTTTTTGCCCTCTACAGCTCCCTCTAGTACCATGGAAGTCATTCCCTCATGTCTTAGCAGATGTCCTATCATCCTGTCCCTTCTCCTTATCAGTGTTTTCCACATATTCCTTTCCTCTCCGATTCTGCATAGAACCTCCTCATTCCTTACCTTATCAGCCCACCTAATTTTCAACATTCGTCTATAGCACCACATCTTAAATGCTTCGATTCTCTTCTGTTCTGGTTTTCCCACAGTCCATGTTTCACTGCAATACACTGCTGTACTCCAGACGTACATCCTCAGAAATTCCTTCCTCAAATTAAGGCCGGTATTTGATATTAGTAGACTTCTCTTGGCCAGAAATGCCTTTTTTGCCATAGCGAGTCTGCTTTTGATGTCCTCCTTGCTCCGTCCGTCATTGGTTATTTTACTGCCTAGGTAGCAGAATTCCTTAACTTCATTGACTTCGTGACCATCAATCCTGATGTTAAGTTTCTCGCTGTTCTCATTTTTACTACTTCTCATTACCTTCGTCTTTCTCCGATTTACTCTCAAACCATACTGTGTACTCATTAGACTGTTCATTCCGTTCAGCAGATCATTTAATTCTTCTTCACTTTCACTCTGAATAGCAATGTCATCAGCGAATCGTGTCATCGATATCCTTTCACCTTGTATTTTAATTCCACTCCTGAACCTTTTTTTTATTTCCATCATTGCTTCCTCGATGTACAGATTGAAGAGTAGGGGCGAAAGGCTACAGCCTTGTCTTACACCCTTCTGAATACGAGCACTTCGTTCTTGATCGTCCACTCTTATTATTCCCTCTTGGTTGCTGCACATATTGTACATGACCCGTCTCTCCCTATAGCTTACCCCTACTTTTTTCAGAATCTCGAACAGCTTGCACCATTTTATATTGTCGGACGCTTTTTCCAGGTCGACAAATCCTACGAAAGTGTCTTGATTTTTATTTAGCCTTGCTTCCATTATTAGCCGTAACGTCAGAATTGCCTCTCTCGTCCCTTTACTTTTCCTAAAGCCAAACTGATCGCCACCTAGCGCATTCTCAATTTTCTTTTCCATTCTTCTGTATATTATTCTTGTAAGCAGCTTCGATGCATGAGCTGTTAAGCTGATTGTGCGATAATTCTCGCACTTGTCAGCTCTTGCCGTCTTCGGAATTGTGTGGATGATGCTTTTCCGAAAATCAGATGGTATGTGGCCAGACTCATATATTCTACACACCAACGTGAATAGTCGTTTTGTTGCCACTTCCCCCAATGATTTTAGAAATTCTGATGGAATGTTATCTATCCCTTCTGCCTAATTTGACCGTAAGTCCTCCAAAGCTCTTTTAAATTCCGATTCTAATACTGGATCCCCTATCTCTTCTAAATCGACTCCTATTTCTTCTTCTATCACATCAGACAAATCTTCACCCTCATAGAGACTTTCAATGTATTCTTTCCATCTATCTGCCCTCTCCTCTGCATTTAACAGTGGAATTCCCGTTGCACTCTTAATGATTTTAATGTCACCAGAGGTTGTTTTGACTTTCCTGTATGCTGAGTCTGTCCTTCCGACAATCATATCTTTTTCGATCTCTTCACATTTTTCCTGCAGCCATTTCGTCTTAGCTTCCCTGCACTTCCTATTTATTTCATTCCTCATTGAATAGAAAGGCACTAATCCACACTTACGCTGGAGAAGGGTTATTGGTTGAAATTACTCCTACTGCTATTGGTTGGCCATCATCTTTATATTGCTCGCTCAACGCAGCCGCAAATTCACTTATGTGATGCCGGGGAGCCACGATGCCGGAAGCTTATGGCCGTCCTCTTGGAATTTCATGCATTCTTGGAAATTTCAATCGCTTCTCGGACCTTTCTTCTGTAAATTACGGTTTCCTTAGCCAGCACACGTACGTTATTAAAATCGATGTCAGAGCCACAGTTCTCATGATGTTCCACTATTGCCGATTTTACAATTTGTTTTAGCCGCATGTAAAATCGGCAGCCAGTCTTCAAATCACTAACCATTTGTCGCAGTTATTGGCCATATCCACGACATAGTTTGATATTATACTTTCGTGGGTCCAGGAACCCATGCCAAGGCTATAGTTCACACCTGCAATTTCTAGTGCACTCGTTAAATGTTTATATGCTTGATTCAGTGGGTAAATCATTTTTTTATGCCTTATGGCAATAAATAAAATTGTTATACCAAGCGCTAGTTCGTTTGGTAGTTTTATTGAGTACCTCCATTAATATACTCGTGTGAGGCGTGGTATACATAATTTCATGCTAAATTGAGTCACTCCAAGTAATTTTCTTTTAATATGACGTTATCCATGGCGCGACATTGTTTCTATTAAATTTGTATGATCTGATGGGGAGGTTCTCTCCCCTGTAGGTTACCAGAGGTCGGATATGTAGCGTGTTAGGGGGGGGGGGGGGGCGTGTTTCGATAAACAGCTCAACCGACATTTCACAACATCAGTGATAATATTCGTTGATAACACTGCTCTTTTCAGTGAAAGTGAAGAAGAATCACAGAACCTGTTGACTTGAATGAACAGTCGATGAATGTGAGCAGAGAATAAACCGAAGAAAGATGAGAGTAATGAGAATAAGTAGAAAGAGTTTAGTGAAAAGTTATCGAAATTGGGTGACAATGAATTAGACTTAATTAAGGAATTCTGATATCTTGGAAGCAAAAATAACACATAACGAACGAAGCAAGGTGGACATAGAAAGCAGATTAGCACAGGCAAAGAGGACATTTCTGATCAAAGGAAATTTACTAGTATGAAACATAGAATTTAGTCTGAAAACGATAATTCGATGAATGTGCACTTGGAGCACAGAACTGTATGGTAGTGAATCATGAAACATAGAAAAACCGAAAGGAAAAGAATCGAAGAGTTTGAGATGTGGCGCTACAGAAGCATATTGAAAATCAGGTGGACTGATAAGCATTGAGGAGGTTCTCTGCAGAATCTGCGATGAAGGGAACATATAGAAAACACTAACAAGAAGAGGGGACAAAATGACTGGACATATGTTACGACATCAGGGAATAACCTCCGTGGTATTAGAGTGCAGAGATTGGAGTACATTCAACAAATAATTGTGGAAGTAGGATGCAAGTGCTATTCTGATGTGAAGAGGTTGGTACAAGTGAGGTATTCGTGGCGGGATTAGTCAAACCAGTCAGAAGATATTAACTAAAAAAAATCATTATTATGACTAAATGAGAATAAATGTGATTCTATTGCTTACAGCGTATGAGCTAGAAAGCCCTAACCTAGTCATTCCAATCGTTTAAGCTCAGGGTAAACTTAACCCTTCGACCTGCAGATGCTTGGTATGGTGCGGCATCAAATTGGACGGTACATTTCGGGATACACAGCTCACTAGATGCTCGAACTCAACGAAAGTATTCTTCTTTTTTAAGTTGATATTTGACTACTAATATGTACTGTTTTGAAGGTTCAACCATCTCGTGTGTACTCATCACATATTAGTGTTACGCTCATTACTTTCAAAGCATTGTTCTCATCGTTTCATTTGTAGTTATAGCACACAAAACATTTCAGTCTACAATTATAAATGCATACCGATGCAACGCATATTTAAAACCGACACCATGCCCAAGGCGAGAGTCGAGCTCGAGATTTCCAGTTTGCGAGGCAGCGACAGTACCTTGAAACCTCAGTCACCGGAAGTTGATCATTTAGGGACTGTGAGATAATCTTCCTGTCATCCACGTCCATCCGGATGGCAGCGTATTCACTCACTGCTTACAGAATCGTGTCATGGTCGCTCACGTATTGTGTGAGAAGAACAAAACAGTTCCACATAGTCTCACGATTATGGTCCTAGTCAAATGTTACTACGTGTTCTCATAGCACACACATCATTGTACTTCGTAAGATGCTACAATGATAACTGCCTGGATGGGGTTACAAATCCAGATTGTGGAACACCTATTCATAGAATTTGTGGAGAGCATGCCAATATTGGCATACTAAGAACATCCAGGGTTGATGATAGTTGTTCACTCGTTGGAACGTCTGCCAATGCGGAACGTGTTCTAAATTTGAAATAATTTCACCAGTTACGAGGGGAATTCAATACGTAATACAACATATTCTTTCTCGGCCAGTTTCGGTTGAGAAAATGCATAATTTGTTGCGGAACATCGTGGAATATTCCTGCCTCAGCCCTATAGTTTCGTGAAGCTCCGATAGGTCGCAGTGCTACACTTAGTCTTCGAAATGGAGTGCGTAACGGAGGTGCATTCCAAGCAGAGAGTTGTCATTGAGTTTCTTTTGGCGACAACCCGGAGCATCGCAGATATTCACAGGCGCTTGCAGGATGTCTACGGACATCTGGCACGATGTGTCGTTGGGCGATGCATCTGTCATCATCTCAAGGAGGTCGCGCAAACCTGTCCGACCCTCCAAGTACCGGTCGGCCACACACAGCTATTTTGGCCCAATGAAAGATGCACTACGCGGGAAGTATAAGCAGTACGTGGCTGAAGGGGATGTTATTGATGCAGCAATTCACAGGCACTGATGTCGACCAGGAGTGGTACCATGCGGACATAGAGGCCCTGCCAGTATGGTGGCGTAAGGCCGTGGCATTCTGTTGAAAATTAGGGTTTGCTAGCCAAAAGAGTGGGGAATAATATGGTGTAGTGGAATCCTGAATAAGCCCACACTGCTTTCAGAAACAGAATGTATTGCATTACTTATTGAAATTCCCTAGAATATTTGACGTCTTCCATTTGTACGGAGAAATTTATTTGCGACAACTATGTACCATAAATTACTTTTACTGAAGAATACACGCAGTGATGTTTTGAGAAAAGCTCCGTGTGAGACTTGCAACCTACTTCTGCGTATGCTGTCAGTGAAGAATGGGGTATCGAGGGCAGTACTCATCAGGCCAGGAAAAAGAAACCGCGGAAAACAAATAGCTTCTCTCATTATTAGAAAATACAGTGGATTATTAACACCACAAACAGACAATTTCGACACGTCCTTGAAACAATCAGTCTTTACTGGCTTCGGCTGTGGGGTGCGGAAATTTTGGATAAGCGCACAGACTGTGGCTTGTAAAAGTAACTTCAGTACTCAAAATAGTGAAGCGTGGTTTGTTACTGAAGCTGTCTAGCATTTTTTTTACTGCTTCGACCCATTCAGGAGAACGATGGTTCAAACTCGCGTCCGGCCATCCTGATTTAGGTTTCCCGTGATTTCCCTAAAATGCTTCGGGCAAATGCCGGGATGGTCCCTTTGAAAGGGCACGGCCGACTTCCTTCCCTGTCCTTCCCTAATCCGATGAGACCGATGAACTCGCTGTTTGGTTCCCTCCCCCAAACCAACCAACCAGCCGGCAGGAGTAGCCGAGCGTTTCTAGGCGCTACAGTCTGGAACCGTGCGACCGCTACGGTCGCAGTTTCGAATCCTGCCTCGGGCATGGATGTGTGTGATGTCCTTAGGTCAGTTAGGTTTAAGTAGTTCTAAGTTCCAGGGGACTGATGACCTCAGAAGTTAAGTCCCATAGTGCTCAGAGCCATTTGAACCATTCCTGCAGTGTAAAATTGCTTGAGCGAACCACCAGTCGACCACTACAGCGAGAATTAGGTACAGTTTTAGTATTGACAGTCGATGTTATGTCTGTGGATCGCTACCTGATCACAGAAGATTCCAGTAGTAGCCTAGCGCTAGGAAAACACTCGTAACCTAGCTTGTACAGTAGTTGCACTCTTAGACAACAAATTGAGGATAGATCAACCCTTTGGTGATCAGAAACTGCAACGATAATTAACACTGACGAGACAGCAGACTCAAATGCTAGATATATCCAAATGACACTGGCAATCGCTATCTAACGGCAATGACGAGGCTAGCGGAATACAGCGACAACACACGTTATCTCCCTATCGTCCAAAACAAGAAACCAAAATTATTATTTCAGTACAATACCTGTTTATATTATGTCAAGCTAAATCGTAAATCCAGCTTGCAATTGTCCTCACAAGCAACGACTTACTTCGAACGCAGAACAATCCCTCTGGAACAGCCTCGTAATCTTTTCATAACTTTTAACATTCATCTCAAGTATGAAGTGAGTGCAAAGACTGAGTTATATTAAACTCGTATTTGGACAACGTTTATGACGGGGTAAAGAGAACTGAAGCGATAATTTTATTTCTTTCCGTGTAGTCTAACGTTGCTTCGTAAATAATGATACATAATTGTTCCACAGATTACCCACTACACCTTTGTAAGGATGACTGCTAACTTTTCGTAACAACTTCAAATAACTTCAATTATGATTTTCACTTTGAAATTAAATATCCTTAGAACACGTCACTTTTAGGGTGGCACTTGAACTTCCATTTACAACACAATGAATTACACGCAACAGCTACTAATTAACCACACGTAAAGGTTTCTTTTGATCCAAGAAAACTTTTCTTTATTTGAGCTAGGTATCTCAATACAAGTGGAAATCTCGCAAGTGATCGAGTGCCAGCAAAGACTACTCACTCGCCACAGAAACGGAAAGTAAAGAACAAACAAAAAACCTAGGCGCCACCTCCTCTTTTGCCTTAACCTTAATTAACAATTCAAACAAAACTGAGCCTCTTCAGATGTTAGCTGCTAACGATTAGCACAATGCGACCCACTAAAGTTCCCTAAATTAAATCAGGCCACTCGTCACTTCTACTAACTAAGTTTTTTTGTTTAGTTACGTGTTGCTTGTAAATGGTTCCTTTCTGTTCCCGTCGCTTACCAACTCAACCTACTGCTGCGCTCACTCATATCAAGTTCGAATATACAAGAGCCAAATCTAGATCCGCTGTATGATCGTGGCATCCAAACAACAACCAAACGTGTGTTCGAGGCTTTCCCTTCTCGATACACACCAGTCTCTACCAAACCACACCCAAAACCAGCTGGCAACCCAATTACCTCTGGGCGAACCACAGCCACTAATCGTACATCACGCACAGGATATCGGGTTCTACCGATTCTCTAAAAATCATCAAATGCCAATCTCTCTCCCTAACACAGCTCACGCTGTATCTATCACAGCAAAATAACCACGCCTTCCTCTTAAATTGTCCGCAGGACGACAACCAATCGACCGCCCGAAAACACAATTTCGCCAAACCAGTGTCTAATCCGCGGCCGGACTCGGAGGCCGACCGGTTCTAGGCGCTTCAGTCCGGAACCGCGCGACTGCTGCGGTCGCAGGTTCGAATCCTGCATCGGGCATGGTTGTGTGTGATGTCCTTAGGTTAGTTAGGTTTAAGTAGTTCTAAGTTCTAGGGGACTGATGACCTCAGATGTTAAGTCCCATAGTGCTCAGAGCCATTTGAACCATTTTTATAATCTGCCACTACTTCAAAATCCCGGAACGTACGTATATTCCGTAGCTCGGCCTTGGGAGCAAAACTACAGTCGCAGATACGTCTATCAACAAGGGCCTAAACGACAAAGCTTCCACACTGTCTCCGTAAACTGCAAAAAATACTACACTGGCTTCACCAGCCAAACTCTTTCACCTCTCCCAAGCCTTAAGCAGCAATTGCGGTGCCTCTGTATAGCACATATACCAACTAGATCTACACATATCCGACCTATATCTACCCTGAGATTAACTTTATCGGTAAGAGGTCTACTGGGGAATTAACTATTTTTTGATGTCATACAATGGGACCCATTTACATGAACAAATACATAGCGCCACGCCAGCTTTTGACAGTTGAATTATTATTCCTTTTGGCCGTCGGTTAACGTCGATAGGTCGGCTGCGTCGCGCCGCTAACGCAGTGTCTCTGGAATCAGTCATGGCGAGTTGTTACATCGCTGAAGATGCGCGCGTTCATAACCCGTTTTCTCTGCGGCGCGCTCGGGTCATCTAGAACATGTTTTATCGCCTTTTAATACGTCAGACACATATGATTATTGTAATCACCAGGTGTTATTGGCCATTTATTGGATCGGATGCTCAGCAATTGTAATGGCGAACGAAATCCGTGCTTTTGACACAGCACACGCCCATACTGGGCGTCACATGAAAGACGTGGTGACCAGTATTTGTTTCGGTTGACTCCAGCTACACAATCCGGGAACGAAATTGATAGCAAATATGTGCTGAAACTCAAAATGGAATGTGTCTGACGTATAGTAGAAGAGACTTTCCTACGTGAAGCTTTACAAATGAATGTAAGACATTAGTGGCGTGCCGTTCGGCCCAGAGTTTGATACGTAATGGTTCAAATTGCTCTGAGCACTATGGGACTTAACATCCACGGTCATCAGTCCCCTAGAACTTAGAACTACTTATACCTAACTAACCTAAGGACATCACACAACACCCAGTCATTTGATACATAATGTACTAATACTGTCTAGAAAAATAATTAAAATATAACTGCCAGAATGAGACGAGGTACTGGCAGAAGTAAAGCTGTGGGTACCGGACGTGAATCGTCCTTCGGTAGCTCAGTTGGTAGAGCACTTGCCCGCGAAAGGCAAAGGTCCCGAGTTCGAGTCTCGGTCGGGCACACAGTTTTAATCTGCCAGGAAGTTTCAAAATATAACTGATTAAAATTTGAAATAAATACAATTAGTTATACACTGTTGAATTCTAAATGTAACCAATGTTCTCCCTAGTCACTTTGTAGGTGCGTGGCTGAGACCATTGCTGTCAGCTTGTAACAACAGTACATTGTACCACTGATGTTACAGCATTAACACTTTGGTGCCATCAAGGTAAATAATAATTTACTATGATTATTGTATGTTCCCATCTGGGGCGCCCATATATATACAGGATGGTCCATTGATAGTGACAGGGCCAAATATCTCACGAAATTAGCATCAAACGAAAAAATAAAAACAACAAATCTGTTCGAGCGTGACGGGGGAAAACAGATGGCGCTATGGATGGCCCACTAGATGGTGCAGCCATAGATAAAACTGACAGAAACTGTATTTTTTAAAAATAGGTACCCCCATTTTTTATTTACATATTCGTATAGCACGTAAATAAATAGGAATGTTTGATTTGGAACATATGTTTCGCTTTGTGACGGATGGCGCTGTAGTATTCTCACAAATGTAGCAACGCACCCGATAGCACTGTGTAATTCATTACTTAAATTAGGTATCATAGTACTCTTGTCCAGTCATAATAATTACGCGGAAGACATAATCTTGTTAAAACAGAACGTTTAACAGTTGCAGAAAAGGTAGATATGGTATTTATTTATGGCTATTGTGATCAAAATGCCCAACAAGCTTGTGCTACGTATATTGATCGTTATCCTGACAGACAGCATCCAAGTGTTTGAACCCTTCGTCGAACAGTTAATGTATTTAAAGAAACCGGAAGTGTTCAGCCAAAGAAGAAGATGCAGCCAAGAACTGCAACAAATGAAGATGTCCAAAAAGTGTTTCAGCTGCAACTGAGGCTAATCCGCACATCAGTAGCACACAAATTGAGCGGGAATCGGGAATTTCAAAAACGTCGATTCTGAGAATTCTACATCATTATACATTTCACCCTTACCGTATTTCTATGCAGCAGAACTTGCGTGGTGATGAATTTGAACGTCGTGTAAATTTTTGCCCCTGAGCACAGAATAAATTACGAGACGATAACAGGTTTTTTCAAGAGTTCTGTTTAGTGACGAAGCGTCATTCACAAATAGAGGTAATGTAAATCGGCATAATATGCACTACTATTGGGCAGCAGAAAATCGACGATGGTTGCGACAAGTGGAACATCAGCTACCCTGGCGGGTTAATGTATGGTGTGGAATTATGGGATGACATCTAATATCTTCTGGCCTAACGACAAGCGACGGCACAAAGATGAAGAACGCAAGAGGAGAGAAGACTGTGAGATGACCTCAGTCAATTTAATCGGTGCTCCTGCCAGCCTCGGCCGGACATTGGTAGGCAAAGTAGAAGAAGGACCCTAGCAGAGAGGCCTAGATGAGCAGTGATATTAACGATAGCAGTGACTTGTGAGCGAGTGTGAACGCTTACATGGACATTGTATATAGTGAAGGACACTGTTAGCGTGTCGCGTCACTTGCGACAACTCGTTGTAAATCCGAAGTATTGTCAATTTTCTTTGTTGTATTAAAATCTATTAA